>NW_026848502.1:0-54982 GCF_030435595.1 Desarmillaria tabescens
GAGTGACGGTTCATGTTATGTTCATGGTATTGGCGTGTATACTTATAGCGAAGGGACTGGATGTCGTCATACAGGCGAACTCCACGCGTGGTCACCATGCCGGACATACATGGTAGCCTTGCATCATACTGGTTTCCAAAGCATTCAAACAATAATACTAGCTGATAGACCACACGAAAAGACACTTCATAACAATTTATAGCAGCTACTGCCTTACAAGCTGTACAGGAAACTAAACCCTTGGATTAGAGGGAGTCGGCACCGGAAAGGATAGGTTTACCTAGATGGTAACCCAGCTTATTGTCTTCCTCACACCCTCGGGGTCAAAACATTATGGGATTATCGCCATTATTAGTATGCCATGCGTGTTGAAAAAGCTACAGTTGGCGGTAACTCTTTTGCATCGTCCTTCAATGCCGATGTTCTGAAGAGATCCTGATAATTGTAGGAAAATTATATCGCGAAGCGATGAACTTGCCTTGCGGGTGGTTAATTATTGAATTCAGCCAGACTTTTGATGAGGGCGCCCCCGAAAATCAAGCTTAGACTACTAAATATTAGAAGAAAAAACGCACGCCTATCAGACCTGAGAGAATGCTGGGCGCTGCAAGCGGAGAGAGAAGGAGGTGAGTGTTGAAGGATTTCCCACGGCTGCTCGATTGGCTCGGAGATCGGACCGTATTACTAAGCTTCAAACATTCCCAGTACTACTTATCACCACGACGTTTCGCTCGTTCGCCTCTTATCTTGCTTTTCCTGCCTCATATCCCGGCTATCACTTTATACTGCGATTTTATCTTTCCTAGAAGATATTCAAGAGCTGTGTGTGCTGCTCCGGCGCCGAGGAAGCACTTATTGTTACAACGCTCGGTTTTAACAAATGGTCCTTGGAAAGTTGATTCGGACGAGCCCCGAAACAAAATCAAAAGAAATGAACCTCGTGAGGAACAAAGCTATCCGAAACCTTATCTGCATTCTACCCCGAGGGGTGCGCGTATTTCTGCTTCAAGTTAGACGCCCTTACGCCTATTGTTAGTGCCTATCGGCGGCGGTTACTCATTTTCCTAGATAAGCACATCCAATTCAGGAGCTGCTACACTAGGCTATATTTGTTTCTGTCTCCTTCAAACCTTCATTTCGCTCACTTAATATCGGTCCAGGGTACGACGGTTACTTCCTAATTAACCGTCTTGAACCTCACCAATCCTTCTCAATGTCGGAGCCGTTTTCCGCGTCGATTACATTTTCATGCTGCTGCAGAGCAAAAATACCTAGCCTAAGAAGGTGGCACCTGTATCGGCATCCATTCAATTTTGACTTCTACCTCGTGTTCAATTGGAGGATTCGATATTCGAGCCTATGCTGTACAAGGGCTGCATGCTAACGCTGTGTCCTATAGATCTCCACGGCTGTTCTATAAGCATTACATGTCTCGGTGTTTGTCTTCATTTCCGGTAGCTGGGCCAAATTGGCGGTTTTGTTGACCTTGTTCATCTGATCATCAGCGGGTCTCCCGCGACTCCACTCATTCAGCCCTTACCAGATTGTGCGATAGCACTTTCTGAGGTTCGGCTGTTGTTGGATTCGCTGGAGGTCCGATTTCATGTGGTTACCATGATATTCACCTTGAATGCAGCATCTATTCTCGATTTTGACTCCTCGGGCATCAACTTCGTTCACAAGTTACGATCCCTCTCTCATACACCTCCCAGGGTTCGTTTGGCTCCTCGGCAAACCCCTACATTCTTCAAAGATAGAAGCATCCCTCTCCATCCCTCGGTTTCCCTTACATGGAGAAAGCTCTTGTCCGTCGCATATAAATACCAGGACGTTACCAGAGGAAGATCATACTCCAGCAGCGTCTCTCCACTACGCGAACAATGTGCTCTACTCCATTATACGCCCTTAGTCCGACCTCCTCTGAAGTAACGCTTTACGATGATTCGACATCATCTAGCCTTCCCCAGTGGATTTACACGACCAAGCATATGAGAATTGACCTCGGCACTCGTATGTGGGGCTCGCATGTCCCGTGCTACGGCTTGAATGGAAACATCGAAGGATCCATTCGCTTCTCAGGCAATCCCAGTACCGTATCAAAGGTCACCGTTGCGGTAAGTTATCGTGCATGTGAGATGCCTACTGCGTCCTGACAGCAATTTTTTAGCTCCAGGTACAGGTTACAACCTCCGAGCAGCGATCTTTCACACTCTTGTCCCGTACTGTTCCCGTCTACACTCCGTTTTCTGCGTCTTCGACCCAATGGAACGATGACTGCGCTTTTTCACTGCCTATCCCGAGCGAGATCTACTCGAACGGAGGTATTTCGGCTATGCCGCCATCGTTCTCGTACCACAGCTACGATGCGACGTGCGAAGTTTCTTACTTTGTCAAAGTGTGCATGGTGCGAAAGAGGAACGGTTTCAACACGCATGAATCGTGAGTTTTTCACTGGTCGTCTTAGTTTATCATCCTCACTCGTCTTTTTCATCTTAGACGTCTCATACCTATCATGTACCTTCCCAAGTCAGAGCCTTGCCAGGTCCAAAGTGCAGAATCAAAAACGGAGATGATGTCTCTGAAGCCTATGACACCGCAGTGGTCGGGTTCAAAGAAAGGACGTCAAAGGGCAGGCACTCTTGGTGACTTCGATGACGCAGTTCATGTGGGTCCCTCTATCTGAATTTCTTAGCAAAGACTAAAGAGCGTCCTAACAGGTGTCTATCTCTTCCACGAATCTCGCTTCCGGCGCCGGAATACCGTTTTCCGTCAAAATTGACACCGCTAAACACCCGGTTCTAAATCAGGTATCAGACAAAAATATTCATGTTGCGCTAGTGAACAGAGTCTCGCTCTGGTCATCATCGGGTTCATCAAAGCCCGTGTCATCCGAGTATCAAATTTCCTCCGGTTCTGTGCTGCGCAAGGATGGATCTCAGAGTAGCCTTGTGTTCCAGGGGTCTATCCAAGCAGGATGTGCGGGAGAAGAGAATTCATGGCGCCTTAACGGCGTTGTAAGCGTGGAAGTAAATTATAGTCTCCTTCTCCCGCTTGGGTTCGTATCTGACTTTGTGTTTTCGTCCAGTACATTCTTCGCATTTCGGTCATTGCGCCCAGAAATCTTCTTGGACAACTCCCTACATTTCATCATGACTCTGTCATTACATTGGCTTCAGACGAGTACGGTACGTCTTGGCGAGAAATGAAGGAATCCTGCGGCGTTCCAGCGCCAGCACTAGGTCTTTGGAGTAACTCGTACAGGTGCTTGTTCTCTATAGCCTCGCGTTTGCAACTTCTGATAACTCTGTTATAGTGAGTCTAGTGAAGAAGCAATTGCCTTTGCCTATGTCTTCGTTTGTTAGAGACTATTGCTCTTTAACGATCTCAGTACACCCTACAGTTGTATCATGCCCTACAGCTGTATCATGCTGTTACGTATGTAAATAGGGTCAAGATGCTCGACAGCCTCCTTCACATTGAAATATCATCAGCTGGCAAGCGCATCGGAAGTGTCGGGCCGGGAAGTGTTATCCAAATAAACCGCATGCCACTAAGCCGTCTACTTATCTTCATGATGAGCAGTAACTGCAGTGGCTCCGTGCTATTTTCAGACATTTTCATGCGAATTCACTTTACATGTATCTATCCTCTCACTGCGCAGGAAGACCGAAGGTCTCCGGCGTACCCCGCATGGTAGCACCGACCCCATGAATTGTCGTGTGTGTGGGGAAAAGAAGCTCAGGTGATAACGCGTTATATCCTTTCAGTACATGCAATACACTAATGATATAATAAACGTCCGTAACGTCATCATAACCGGACCTCCCACTTCCTTTTTGTCCACTCATGTCGTCAGAGAAATATTCGTCCTCGTCGCCTACCAAGACCTCTCTCGAAAAGGGTGGAGAGAAATGCGAGCTCGTCGAAACCTCCAAAGACAGCCCAACTCAGGTGATCGACAATTTCGGTGGCGAGGCTACGCTGCCGCCGCCTCCGGCATTGACAGAAGCGCAAGAGAAGAAGCTCTGGCGGAAGATTGATTTAAGGCTCATGCCGATTTTGAGTCTGATGTATCTTTTCTCGTTCTTGGATAGAGGTCTCCGTTTTACGTTGCCCTGTATGCTCAAATGCTGATATGAGCTTATTGATAGGAAATATTGGTGCGTAGTGACATACTGATAGAATGACGAGTTTACACTTACGTTTGCTTTCAATAGGAAACGCTAAACTCCAAGGACTTACGACACAGTTACATTTGGATAGCAACAAGTACAACATAGCGCTGGTGGGTGTTACTGTTTGTGACTTAAATCCGCTCTGAATTCCAGCCTGCAGACAATGTACTTTGTAGTGCGTATGATCATCTTTCTCCCTTAGAAATAGTTTCATGTCTTTTTTTACAGCCATACTGCATTTTCGAGTGTCCTGCGAAGTGCGTTCATCTGTGCTCTTTTCGTTCGAGCTTTTTTGGACATGACCTTCGTTTAGTCTGGTTTTGAAGAAGTTTCGCCCTTCTCGGTGCGTCGTCTAATTTCGTTTACAAGAACAGTCTGCTGATATAGCATGTAAGATGGCTCCCGGGCATTACCGTCAGTTATTTTGCAATTTCTCTCATCATCCGGGTTAACATAATGGTCGGTAACAGGTCACCTGGGGCATTATCATGTCAGTACCCTGTTTGCATGACCATCTTTCAAACACCTACTCGCCTTCAGGACATTGATGGGTCTTGTGAAAAAGTAAGAATCGTGAATATCTGACCTTATCTCATTTGCTAATTCACTGGAAGTTATCCCCAGCTTGTTGGCGTCCGCGTGTGTCTTGGCGTTGCGGAAGCCGGATTGTTTCCCGGTGTTGTATACTAGTGCGTCCGACACTGAAGCTCTGCGCCACCATCATACTTACCCACCAAGCAAGTTTGACCCTCTGGTACCCTCGTCACCAACTTCAACTCCGCATTGGGTACTTCTTTGGTGCTGCCTCATTAGCCGGGGCCTTCTCCGGATTGTTGGCCTTTGCTATCAGTTTCATGAGTGGTACTCGTGGATTACTTGGCTGGTCTTGGATCTTCGTAAGTCGCTCATATCTTACTATTCTCCTCGGAGACTGATTCATTCTATAGATCATTGAAGGGAGTGCTACTGTAGTGGTTGGGTTGTTGTCTTTCTTCAGTGCGTGCTGCGCCTTTCACTACTTCTCTGTATCTCAATGACATTCTCCTTCTAGTCCTGGTAGATTTCCCTGCCACGGCCAAGTTCCTCACGCCAGAAGAACGCGCGTTTGTTGTTTGGAAGAAGAGCAAGCTTCGTTCTTCTTTTCGATATCTGTATTGACCGATTGTGCAGAGTACGACAATTCATCCGTGGGGGAAGAGGAACATTTTTCTATCCAGCACCTCATTCAGGTCCTCACAGACTGGCAGGTATGCCCTCAGTCTGGGAAAAGAGGCATTCTGATGTATGCTATATTAGGTCTTTCTCCACATTCTCATTTACATGTCCGTCATCGGCCCATGTGAGCGTTCCACGTTCATGTCCCACGAAGACTGAACTCACATCGCTTTCCAGTATATGGCATAACCTTGTTCCTCCCGTGAGTTCTATCTTTCTATTCAGGTATATCGGGTGCTTATCTCTTGCAGAACAATCATCAACACGTACGTATACAATTACACCTCCCCGGCGTTCTGTTAATGCGCAGAATTAGATTCGGCCACACTCCAGCTATCAGTCAGCTCCTTACTGTGCCACCTTACATATTCGCTAGTATGTTATTATTGCTTATTAGCTATTGTCAGACGCTCATTTGTTTTATTTATACCAGCCATTGTCTTGTACTTGTTCGCTAGATACTCCGACAGACTCAAAACGCGTTCTCCGTTTATCTATCTCGGGCTGGGGATGCTCCTTGTGGGATTCGCTATTAACATATCAGATGTGGCTACAGGGGTGAAGTATTTCGGGACGTTCTTTTGTGTCGCTGGAAGCTATGCCTCGTTCCCAGGAGTTGTGGCTTGGTAAGTGATATACTCCCTTTTTTAAAACTCTTTGCTCACGTTGAACCTAGGCTTGGGAACAACCTCGCGGGTCAGTATAAGCGCGGTGTGGGTATGGCCACCCAGATTGGTATTGGCAACTTCGCAGGCGCCATCGCGTCGAATATATACAGGACGCAAGATTCACCGAGATTTATTTTGGGGCGTGAGTATCGAAGCTGGTTGACTCACTTTGCCACAAACTAAAGAGGCTTTTGTATAGACGGCCTGGAATTGATGTTTGTGGGTATAGGGCTCGTCTGTGTACCGGTGGCGGTGATCAGCTATACAAGGATTAATGCGAACCGGGAGAAGGAGATGCAGAAGGGAATGAACTATTCTCGTGAAGAATTGAAGAAGATGGGAGATAGAGCTCCTGATTTTAGGTACATGATATAGACGTAGGTACGTTTATTGTAGCCTCACAAGCTAAATGACGGAAGGCATCAGGTTTCTAAATTCTTCGGTAGTGGTGATGGCGATATTCGGACTTTTGTTCAACTCAATTGTCTGATCTGTCTCTTTATTATCTCCATCTAGTACACAGCGACAACGACGATAGGCGAGATACATTATCCTGAGTTCATACGCTGGCTAGGATTGTGTGGAAAACTCAAATTGGTTTTTCACAGAAAGTTACCAGGCCGGGAATTGGGGTCCAAAGGGTTAGGTTAATTACTGAATTAAGAGTTCGACTGTAGACGGCTCAGAGCAGGGGATATAGCAAGGAACGGCCTGAAGTAGAAAGCAAAAATGTTCTGAGGCCGCTGGCTAGGATAGATGGTGGTATTGAAAGGGTATGAGCTACTAGGGACCACATCATATGACTCACATCATAAGCTAACTATCATGGGATAATTAGCTCTATGTTGGCATAATGGAGAAGCGCACTAGCTATGCTTCGAATGCTAGGTTCGATTCCTGGATAGAGCAATGCTGTGCGCCCTATCCTCAGACGTGAGGTGTGGACGCACAGCATGGGTGACAAAACTTTTTGACTTTCTTGAAGGGACTCGTGGATAACCTAATAAAAAATTTCCAGCTACATAAAATCCCTTCACGAGTAAAAATCGAATTTCTTGATCATCTACTCTGAACCACGCCTGAAGCTGAACCGGAAATGACCACATTCTCCTTTGTTTGCTTACCGACATAAGCATGTGACGACATACCTGTCTCACAGCAACCACCACCACCACCGAACAGACTGAGAAAACATATCAAGGGCGGAGCATGGGTTCTTTTACCAGCGAAGAGATTCTTCTCATCATCGTGAGTACCTCTGGAACAATAGTTTCATTCATCGAATTGAAAACCGTTGCAGGTAGGCATCCTCATCCCGCCAATTGCAGTGATTATTATGAGGCGCTCCGTTACGGAAATCCTCATCAATATCGTCCTGACGCTGTTCTTCTGGATCGGAGGGATCATACATGCGATGTACTTGATATATCAGCAAAGAAAGTCGAGGTTGAGGTGCCATGGTTTCTCTGGCCTGTTTGTGGAAATACTAACCTTGCCGAAACAGTTCAAGTTACAACTACTAGAAAGGTAGCCGTGTAATAGTAACTGGCGAGCTCTTTACCTGTTGGACTTTGCTGCAGTGGGGAGCGCTGTGAAGGTGTTCCAGTATAGTTGAAATGATAGTCTGCAGTCTAGTAATGAAACGATATAGTGTACAAAACGAATCGGACGTGAATAGATGCAAAGAATCAGAGCGCCAAGTCATAACCACGTTCATCTGGCACCGCGAGGCCAACTTTGGTGCAAAACGCGCCAGGCGGCATCTTGACCACCTCCTCAAAGGGGTCTACTATTTCCGAATCAAAAGGTAACGGCTCATCGAGAAGGGCGTCCGAGAGAAACAGGTCTGAGAATGGGTTGAGACACGCTTTGAGTCCGGTTAGAGTTGGTCGCTGGCGACGAGGGAGAGTGCTGGATTGCAGAGGGACAAGGCGAACTTGACCCTCGACGAAATATGGAATAAGGAAAAAGGGCGAGGCTGGAGGTTGCTTAGATCTGGCTTCTGAGTCACGGAATAGTGTGTGCAAGTCGCAGAATGGGTCAATCAAAGGAGAGCATGGGTAGTTTTCCTCGGGCAGAATCTCCGTAGAAATATCGATGGGCAATGAACACAAGTCGAGTTCTGGCAAGAGATAGTCTGGCGAATTTTCGTATAGATAGTTTTGAGCGTCGTAACAGGGAAGAACGCTTGCTTCAGAGAGTGGAGCCATAGCATTGTCGTCTAACCGAGAAAGCGGGCAGCGAGAGCGCTTTGAACGCCTAAGCTTCTGGATAATAGGTAGAGTTGCCTTCTCCTCTGACAGCCCGACAGGTGCCGTCCGTGTTCGCTGTTGTCGACTCGGGACGGCGACGTTCTCCTTGTTGTCCCGAGATATCTTCTTTCTCGCAGGAGCCATTACCTGGAAATCTACATCAGAAACTCGTATAAACGGGCGAGATTAGATGCTTACGGAGGGCATCCCTTGAGGTGAACTTGGTTGCAAAACAAACACGATTTCAGGTAGTGATGATAATAGCAGCCTAGAGAGCCTTTGATGGTAGCCAAGGATCACAAAAGAGCTTTGTACGAAAATGTTAGAAGAGAGTCACAGTAACAGGAGAACAATGTAGAATAAACGCAAGATCGGTTATAGGTCGGAGAATACCGGACCTCGGGACGGAATCGGAAGGCAATTGCCGCCCATTGTGTGCATCCTCACTTACTTCAAGGTCACTTTCTATTATCCTTCCCATGACAATGATTGTC
Source organism: Desarmillaria tabescens (assembly GCF_030435595.1). Lineage (NCBI taxonomy): Eukaryota > Fungi > Basidiomycota > Agaricomycetes > Agaricales > Physalacriaceae > Desarmillaria > Desarmillaria tabescens. Next base: position 8,805 of record NW_026848502.1, read on the forward strand.
TAGCCACACCTTCCTAGTCAAATTCCCAAAGTGTATCGGTATTTCCGAATCATGAACTCGACAAAATTTTCTTTTGTTCCTTCACGCAGGCTGTGAATGCCATATACGTATTACTCTGATAGATATCAAGTTCCATCTAGATGAGGAAAACAGGAACTCCGTTCTCGAATCATTTCCTATATAAATAGCACCTATAGCGATGGCTGAAGCCCCCATAAAAGAGCTGTATTTTCCAGTTCTGGTTCTTCCTTTGTCATACTATGTCTACGACTACGCAGGTGGGATTCTACGCTAGTTCATCCTATACGGGCTTACAGCGTACTTTTAGGGACTTCCAGCGCTGTCCCAACAGCTCATTGACGATATTACTGATGAGGTATCACACTTTGACGACGATGATCGTGTGCCAACCTTGTGCAGTCTGTGCCTAACGTCTCGGCAAGTGAGCGTACGAGCCGAAGAGCATCTCTTCCGAGTGATCTCCATCACTTGGAATTCTGCCGACACTCCGGCGTGGCAAGGATCTGAGCTCCAGCGTCTCTTCAAATCGAACCCAGCTCTCGTGCCATTGGTCAAGTGCTTGATCATAGACAACGCTTACTACGCACCGGACTCTAGCATTTCAACGTCACGCAGCCTCTCGTTTATCATGGAACGTATGACCAACCTGACGCTTATCCAATTGTCAGTTATCGATTTTTACGGCCTCCCCAGACGGAACGCCTTTTTTGCTGTCTTTTCCGCCTGCACCAAACTCACCGACGTTCGTCTGGAAATAATTACGCTTCACTTTCAAGAATTCCAGACCATTCTAACCTCTGTGCCTCTCGAATGCCTTCGCTTGTCCGATCTACATGTCCTCGAACTTGACGGACGAAAGATCCGTCTCGACAAGGTTTCGGATAAGCCTTTTTTGGTGGACTTTCAAGATCCCAAGTGCAAAATCCTCCAGCCCCAAAAAGATCTTAACCTATCAATCAAGCAATTAGTCTTGGAGTTGGTGTCGGTACCAGACAGCATTCTCATAGACATGTTAGCTACTTCACGATTCCGTATCCTAGCGCCGGGCGTCCTAAAAAGATTTGCTATCGTCACCGCCACTTGCAACGACTTTATCTAGAAGAGGATCCAAACGTTTCTAGAAATCCCCGAAGTCAGGGACTCCGTATCCGAGCTACATTTGGGCGAGGAGTCCGCGTACAGGGATGATTCCACAGTATCTACTTCCTTTCGAACACATCTCACGCCCAATTATAGACAGCAAGGGATCCCACATGACCGAGGAACATCTCAGTATTCGACTTCCTCACTGTGAAAGCCTCGAATTGTTCCTCTGTTTTTGTGTTTAAGATTGGGCGCTCAACCAACGTCTGTCGGGATGGTTTGCGAAAGCTCTCCAGAGCATCTCTCCTCAACATACCCCAATCAAAAAATTGGCATTGGTTTTCACGTTCCAGTTCGAAGGAGCGACGCTGGACGACATACCGGACGACCAAAGCGAGCTTTGGGCTTGCCTAGATGATGCGCTTTGCACCCATGGGCTTACTACTCTGGCGGAGATCCGATTTCGGTTCTATACTACCCCGATGACGAAGAGAGTTCAGAGGATGGTCCGCTAGAGATGAAGTGGTGGGCCGTCGCGGGGCACGGCATATCCGAGTCCTGTGTGAAAAGAGGGAAGAGAGAATGTCCAAGATCGCTCTCGTTCATTGAGAGGTTACACATTCGAAGAGAAGAGAGTCCATTCTCCTTCTGCTTGAAGGCTTGGCGAAGGCACTGGAGCATTGCCATGTCATGGTATCGGTTATTGAGGATAGCCAGTCGTCGTCCATGCTGTTGTTTGACCAGGCGGCTTTTCTTTTGATAGTACGGCAGATGGTCTCGACGGAAACTGTGCGGAGGTTGTTGAGGATAGTAGATGAGGTGGGTTTGAGCAGGACACATTTCTGCTCGTGTCTTTGGGTGAGCTTGTTGAAAAAAGTAGTACGAGATGCTTACACCATGGCATTTGACATTAGATACACTGATTGGAATGGGGTTTTGATGCCTTCAGGAAGGTAAGATATGTGATGTAGATTTTGGTGTACCGCGTGGGTGGCTTGAAACAGGCTTGTTGGATGAACGAGCTCTTGCAGGAATTAATTTCGATGTTCGTACCTCCTGACAGTCTGACCGGTTGGATGACATCCGTATTTCCTGTTTTCAGATGAGCGCCGATCGAAGACCAAATGCATATAAATTGAGATTTGAGGATCTCCCTGGCATGCTAAAGTACGATCAGCGGTAGACCAATGCTTGATGCATTGATAAAGAAGGGTAGCCAGAATTACTTGAACCCGAAAACAAACCTCCCCAAGCACGATTAATATTTTCCACAGCACGCTCCGCGAGACCAAAACCGCCATCATATTGATGGTAGGTTGCCGTAACAATGGAGGTGGCAGCGACGTAGGTAGATTACGAGGACAATACGAGGAAAGGGGGAAGGAGGGGTGGGTAAGCTGCGTTGTGGTGGATTAGCGTTTGTCGTGACTGTCCAAGCGGCCAGACGCCCACAAATGTGGTTTCCGGTTAATTGCAGGCTGGGGCTTGATGGAGAAATGATACCGTTTGCTGCGGTTCTAGTAAACGTGGGCATCTCTCGCGATGCAGAAGGCGATAATCGGGATGGACGTCCTCGACTGATCATGGCGGATGCTCCAAGTGAGATAGTGTTGTTGCAGATGGGAGAATATATATCTTGGCAAAGCCCAGTCCCAGATTTAATGGCATCACATGACAATTGTGTACTCTGATAGAAGAATCTGGGGAGGCTTTGGGTGAATCGGTGGCAGGTCTTCCGCCACGGTCTCGCATCAAGGATGCTGATATCAATAAACATTGAACTGATACTTCAGAGAGGAAGCACCTTCCTTGGAGACGGAGAAGAAAACCGGGTTTTGAGACGACCGGGACCTCCACCAGCACCCAAGGAGGACGATACCGCTATCCATGCTGGTTTGCTTTACATGGCAACATCGTAGATAACGACACCGGCACAAAGAATGGAAGCAGCATCGGAACGTAGTGACGTGGTTCATGAAAGATGGCATTTGACGAAGTAACCGTCGACAGTGTAGCTACTGGGTTTTCACTTAGCGCAGTCTGAAATTTTGCATAGTCAATATGGAAAAAGAAATCGATGAGATACTAAGATCACGCACTTTGCTCACAGCCTTTTCGGAAGTCTTCGCAGTGCAAGCAAGAATCTGCGAGCGAACGCTCGAAGCCTCGACGGCATTACAACTGCAAACTCAACTTGAAGTTCCAAGTTCGGGTTGAATAAGAACCTTCCCCAGCTCCACCTACATCTCTGCTCTCTCACGATTACTCAGCCCTTCGTCACCATGTCCTATCATGTTCCCAAAGTCCAGAAGGTTGGCGACCGGAGGCAACATTGAGATCAATAACCACCGGGTATCCTGAAAACAGCCGAGCAATTTGACACTCAGGAGAATAGTTATGAAACTTTGAGGTTTCGGGTAGAGTTTAGAGTTTAGAAAACCGGTATGAGCAGATAGAACGATGGAGACAAAAATAGTAGTAAGTAGCGCATTCAGAACAGCAGCGGTGGCGGAAATTTAAAGGGCATCAATGCCCAGATACTGATCGATGCCACTACATGCCGAAGAAGGCCGAGGTTGCCGAAATAAGATGACGTATTTAGACGGGAAAACCTCGGAGGTAATGAAAATGCACCGCCACCGAAACCTCAGGTCCGCATAAGACCGAGACCTGTATACACAGGACTCGGAACTGCGTCGGCGGTGGCTTGTACTTTCATCTGCACACTGGGATGACAGGATTTGTGTTCTGCGTTAACATCGAGGTTGTCGCATAGTTCATGCAGTGGTTTGATGTGACGGAAGAGAAACTGAAACTGGTGAGAACCGGGAAAAAGATACGAAACGATGTTGAGAATAGTGAGTGGAGTTGGCTGTTCAGCTTATGAGCTCGCTGACAAACTACAGAACAGAGAATGTGTATACCACCTCTCAGATTGCGCGGCTAGATATCTACCAATGTAAATGGTTTGTCTTTGTATCCGCGCATCGCCCAATCTTTAACCCACTACCGATGCTCCCTGCAAGAGAAGTTTTCTGGCGCAGCGTAGCGGCATCCAGCTAACCTTCGTTTTTTCTTGACTACTGGTTTCTGGGTTCCTGAACAGTGCTTATTCCCTGTAGGCAGATTAGCTCTTCGTAACGTCTTCCCATACATCGGTGTATGTATATCTGTTTCTGATCAGGTTCGGACCTACTTACGGGAGAAAAGCGTCAACAGCGATCACCCTTCGGAAATTCTGAGCATCTTTGTAGCTAATGAAAAAGGCGATTTACGTGGTACTTACCTGCCGCAGCTCTTATCTCCAGAAGGAATGTCCTGTAACAAAAAACAAGTCGTAAGTGGTACATGTAGTAGTTGCAAACCAGAATCAACGTTGTCAGGGTGCTATTCATATCGCAGTTATAGTGTACAAAAATTATCTGCGTACAGGTACTTCAGGAGATCAGCTAAAACAGGTACCCATTTGACACACACCTAGTTGTCTCTCCATCTCCCAGTACTTTTATGCATCCTTATAGGTGTACCTGCATCTACTCGTACTTGTTGCTGTACTGTAACAAGCCGTTCGCAAGTACTTTTTGAGAACGTCCGTGTTGGGTCCGCAAAGATCCGAGCATTGCCGAGACGTCGAACCTGCCGCTGATGGCGCATTTACACCAAGCCTAGAACTTGTATGGATAATATAAGTCCATGCCAATGCAGTAGCACCCTCGGAATATATATAATAGTCAATGACTATACAAGAATGTTTTAGCAAAATAGAAAAGAAGTTTACAAAATTCGGAATTTCGCTTCCAGTCAACTTCCAGTACAAAGCCAGACCCAAAATCTCAGACGTGTCGAGCGGAAATGCAAGGCGAAACGTCAATTGTGAGTAAGCGGCAAAGGTTTAATTAAAGACGTCCATAGGAACAAGATTTGCCCACGCAAATCAATGGAGCTTCAAAAGAGGAGGGAAATCGGAGAGGTAAGAACGAAAATTTCAAGATGTTTGCGAGTGGGCTGGAAATATGTGCAAACAATGATGTGCCCGCGGCCACGGATAATGCAAGCGGCGAGGGGTTTGTCGTTGAGTGATAGTGTCCATCGGGATCTGTAAATGTACTTGCGAACTTGAAGTAGTGGCGGATCACTAAGTGGTTGCAAATTGAGACACATGTATCGCTCAAACGGGAAGTGGCTGTGTGAGCCTAACCCTGACGGTGAACAAGCACCAGCATCGAAAGTAGTGCTGGGAACCATCAAAAGTAGTGGTGTCCTCCCTACTGAACAAAAGAATTTTTGTACAGTATAACGCCCATATATTCATGACGTCGTCCGTTCACTTCCGTTCAACTTAAGTATATACCTGTGTGAGGTAGGTAGGTAGGTAGTATTACACAGCACGGTTCACCGGCGTTCCTGTGGTTACTCTTCAAAAATCAACTATTACAGTCTCGCGAAGTTCAAGTTCAAACTAGGTGTATTACTGCAAAACAACAGATAGTAGTTACAATTATACATCATTGAAACAGACTGCAACGACTTCAGTACTAGGATTACTCTTGGAGCTGGTCATTGTGGACTACAAGGCTCGAACCTCCGAATTGGCCACAAATTTGGACAATGTTCGGATAAGAAACTTGGCCTTGTAATGTTTGATCATCAAAGGGTTCTTGCCCTCCTTCTCCCAGTCTTTTGAACGTAAGTCCCAACATGAACTGTCGGTAAAGGTTCCTGAGCCACGGCTGAAAGTCAGTGAAGCCCTTATTCACAATGGGTCGGGAATCCCTGAACCAAAAATTCCCTTTCTTATCATTCAAGGGCCCACGGCCGGTCGTGCACCACTCGTCGAAGCGGGAAGGGACTTTAATGCGCTGCGGAATTATGTGTTCCGATGTAGTCACAAGGTCGTAACGACAACATTGTAGGAGAATGACATAGAAGATGGACTCTATATCATGTCGATAGAGGTGCTGGGGTGAGTTTCCGTTCTCGTCGTTGATGAGTAGTTCATACGCCATGTAGGGCAGAGTTCCGGTACGGTGAGCCGAAGAAGGGCCAGTGGCATCTCGAAGAGTGGACAGGTCGAAGTCGTTGAGAACCCCACATAGGTCGCCGTTGGCATTGCGGCGCCACATGATATTCCCTGGGCTAATGTCCCGGTGGATGATCCTTGGGTGGTCATACAGCCATTTGTGAACTAGGGCGACTATAAGCCATCTCGTTGGAAAAGAAAAACAATGCACGCACTTTGCAAAATGTCGAAAAAGACTTGAGCATACTCTCTAACCGTCTTCAGTTTCTCAAGAGGATACAACTTCTCCTGGACCGTGATTCTGCAGACCCGTTCTTCGTACTCGACTTTTTTCCCTTCTACCAGCAAGGCATCCTTGAAGAAGGCCACGAGTTTCGCCTGAGTAGAATCCGCGTCGTAGTCAAAGTCTTGAGAAAGGAGAATGTCGGGCAGATGGTCTAGGGCCCAGTCTGGCTTCTTCCCGTGCGTCATCGTCCGCGCCTTGTCTCTGGCTTTCTGAACCAATTCCGCCTCTGATGTGCGATCGACGGCCGGCCAGCTGATCTTGACAATCAGTTCTTTGCCCGTCCACCCCTTGTGCGCCGACGTCGCCTCGACTACGCAAGTGTCCCGACCGACGATGCCAGGTTGGCGTGCTATAATCCGGCCAAGGGTGACCTCGACCTCTTTATGATCTTTACCCAACTTGAGCTTGAGCCGGAGCTTGACATCCTTAAAGATATCCCTCTTATCCTCCTCACATCTATTCATGTACTCTTGATAATTTTTGATGAGATCCCTGTCAGTGCAAAATGCCTCTTGAATGCCGCGTTGCTTGAGAGTGAGTCGACCCAACCCGACAAGCATTGCTGCGAATTCGTCCGTTACGTCTTCGGTAGTGATGGCAGCCTTCCCCGGCTCGCGAACATATTTGAACATGTCAATCGGTTTGCAAACAATGACGATGGAGCGATCGTAGTAGAGGGGCTGAATGCGTCCCACCGTAACAAGAGCACCAATGCAGTGAGTACGAAAGCTAGCGCTGGACAGCATCTCGAGCGCATAACGACCACACTGGAGCCGCACACCTCGACGCGCTTTAGTTTCATTTTCTTGGTCCGTTGCTGCATCTCCTCCTGCGACTCCTTCTTTGACAGAACTGAGTGCCGTCGGATATTCTAACCCCTTCCTGGCATCCGAAACTTGAGGAGCCGTCCCAGAGCGCGCGTACTTGGAACCGCCACGAGAATTATTATCTTCCGAAGGGCGCTTCTTCGAGGTGCTCGTCTTGACGGGGGGCAGGAAGCCGCCAGGGTCCCTGTGCACTGTCGTTTTTCCTCGCACTGTTCCTTGAGGATCCTCGCCCTCTGAACGCAAGCATTGGTCAGAAAAAAGTCAGAAGAAAGTAAGGTGACACCTACCTGGTGTGAGAACTCTGTAGCGTACATCTGTCCCTTCGTCGAGGAAGTATTCCTTGGGCTTGAATTCTTGCCAATGCATTGCTTGTGCCCACGAAAAGTTATGCTCCGGCCCGTTGTCTATCATGTTATCAACTACGTTTCCCGAACTGTTGAACATTGCGCGAAGAACGCCTAGGGTATCGGGGATAATCTTTTGTACACCCCCATCCACCGGCTTCGCGTCTTGTCGATAAATGCCCAGATTGGAGTCGTCGGGAGTGCCTAGAACATCGAAGGCACTATTGCACATCACCCCATGAGGATGGTAGAATGTCTTTTCCCCAGGATTGCTCCGGTTACATACGGCGACGTAGGCTGCTACATTCTGTTGGAACACAGGGTCGGTTTTGATATCTTGAATTCGAGATTTTATCTCGTCGTTCGTCCGCCAGTCATTAGGGAGATGAAATATGTTGTGGAAGAAATAGTCGGCGGGCATGAAAACGCGGTTTCTGAGATCTTCTTCGATGTATTGGTCGAAATCAGCCGCAAGGTGATTCGGGTTGGCCGCGGGATCAACGGATTGGGAGTGGTTGCTGAGCGGAGTACTCTGTACAGCCGACCGTAGCTGGTCAACTCGAGACGCGTTTTGCGGCGGAGTTTTTCTCCCTGTGATGGAGGGTGGAACAGAGTCCTTCAATTTGTCCTTCGTAGACATAGCAATATCAGGATAAAATCGAGGGGGGTAGAAAGAGAGAAGGGGATCAAGGAAGAATACAGCGACAGCCATTTCGACTTGCTTTTAAGGTCGCGTAGAACAATGGTAAGGTAAAGTAAGGCAAGTGGTGGCACTGGCAAAGTAATCGTTGTGAATGGCACGTGGTCGCGTGGCGTCAATTTGGTCACCACCACCGGACAATGCCGGGCCTTCTCTTCAATTACTTTGCCTGAGAAGCACGTCTTCTCGTTATTTCCTTGTCCAGCTTCGACAAAGAGTGTGCCATTTAAAGTCTTTGTATGTGCCAATTATATCTATTGGAAAACTTTCACCGTTGTCGCTGTGGATGCTCATTAATGCATTTCGCATACCTTTTGGAAAGGTATGCGAAATTTCCTCAGCTATGCACCTACTTTTAAGGTGGTCGAGTTTATTTTGTACTAGTAGTCGCACATTGGTGAGTCCTTAAAAAAGGGCCTTACATACTGCAGCGGACTCAAAGCCGATGGTTGCTACAAAGTGAATTTCCCTGTGGAGATGATAATGGGAGACTTTGTGGGAGCATGTTGGTCACTCCCTTTTTTGACTGCGAATGAAAGTGTGAATGGCCCCGAGAACCATGCGTTAGGCATAGATGACGATAATCTACATCGCTAAGGAGTGACTGAATTTGACTACCTGCCGCCTGCGGACCTCTGTACAATGGGTATGGGGTATCGTGTACTTAGATGTGTGTAATAGGCATATAACTGCCACTTGGCTCCTCTCTCATGAGCTAAAACTCGGAACTGGACGTTTTTCCTCCCAACTCTACAGTCCTTGTTTCACTGCTGCTATCCGGCATTAGGATCCTGCCCTTGTCGAAAGTAAAAGCACAAGATGTCCTGTCGCCATAATGTTGGCAAAGTTAGCAAAGAAGGGGAATCGGGGATGCGACGTACTTTTTGGGTGCCAAAAGTCACAACCGCACCGATTGGTACTGATTGGAAGTTAGTTTTCAGGGTATATGGTTCTTTAAAATGGCCGCACCTGTATTCACGAGAAGATACCACGCGGAAAGCGCACTGTCCTTGGATGAGCCGACAACGGAGTAGATGGTAATACTTTTCCGCAGATATTACTTCCGCGGGAGAGAAAATAAATACAAATACTCACGAGACCATAAAGCATACACATACGGAGAATGAAAACAGGCGGACGAAAAGACGCGTCGGAAGCTCAATGCTTGGGGAACTGGGTTGACGCCTAAGGTTAATCATAGTCTTCCGGATAATGATTAGGATAACAACTACACTGTAAAGTCAGAGGACATGAACTTGACCAGTAGATATTGGAGCGTCTGGTACCTTCAGCTATCATCGTTGCTAAAGATATGATGGCTCCGAGGACGCAAAAGACAAGAACTCTGGATTCACAACAGTTATGTGGGAATTCACAAGTGGTATGGATCAATATAGCACTCACAGTGTTGAGTCAGTTAGATGGCAGTATAAATGTGATCCACTCCGTCGAATATGCTTGGGATCGTTAAGGCCTATCTGCGAATTCAAACCTTATTCATAGCGCCGATGAAGACCGAAGAATATACAGATACCATAAGAGTGTCCAAAAGAACAAATAGGGACAAGATAAACGACAACACAAGAAGCTAGGTGGTTCTAAGCGCATGTTGATCTAAAATTGAAAACAAAGCTTACAATAATTGGAGTAGCTCGAGGAGGGCTTTTCCCCAGAGACGTAAGGAGGAAAGATGCCAGGAGCTAATGCTCTGGGTCAATGACGTGGCGGTGCTATACGATTCACTAACCTCCACAACGAAACTAAGTACGCAAGAAACGCAACTTCGATCAACACACTTGAACATACTGTGAGCTGCATAAAAGAATACGCATGCTTACAAGACGGGAGTTGCATGAACCAGACATGCTTGAAAGAGACACACTCCTGTAGACGCTTCTTGGTCACCCTGCGCCCCGATGAACATCAAGATCGAGTAGGAAGCGCAATAGACGATTCCAGAGACAATCATTCCGAACCAGGTCACTGTCCTTTTAACATTCGGCGAAAGTAAGGCGGGAGCAAGTAAAGCCAGCATAAGGACAAAACCCAAAACCTGCAGCGTATCGAATGCAATGACAAGAGTTTTCACTTTGAAATCTATGTCAAAACGGGATCATAGGTCAAGTGGAGCTACTGACGTACCATCTCTGTGCTCTTGCAAATCCATAGTAGCCCTTGAGAGATGGCCCGGGTGCGTTAGCCTTATTCCGTGTGTAGACTAGGCAAAGTGTATGGTCCCAATTTCATACCTACCTAGCTTTTATATTGCGCCAAACGTGACCGCCGGGACAGGGACTCCGTTACCACAAGACTTGAATGAAGATGGTTATTTAAGCATAAGATGAGAGTTGCCCAATTGTACCTTCTTGAAGGGAACAAACTCGGCGACAACATCAGATTATTGAGTCATAATCACCAACATATGCTGCTATTTGCGTTGAAAAAAACGCACAGAGATGTATCCTATTCACACGTAGAAAGATTCTGCGAGGACGGAACATTGTCTTGATCAGATGAATCACTTTCTTTTCAAGTTCGCCGTCGAGCTGAGATCCAGGGCTTCTAGATATCGTAACTCAGTTGGAGTCAGTGAAGCAAATGCTATCTCGGGTGGAGCATAAAAAGGAGTTAGAACAAGAAACAGGCAAGATACAAGTGTCCACTGAGAATAGAGAAGATGAATTTACCGTGAGCATGTCTGGAAGGAAGTACGAAGAAGTACGGCTACTTTGGGAACCATCCGTTCCGAAAGTCCCACGCGCCGGTGGGTCAGCTATCCGGTTACCACAACATCAGGTGTGCATATCATATCATTTGACAGCTCCCATGAAGATACTCACGATCATACTCGGCTCATTCGCAGCAGCACTCAGCTTCATAGAAGGGATACGAAATCTTTCTGTTCGGCCGTCGTGGACTGTACCAGGGGGAAAGATCATTTTTTTGTCAAGAATTGCGGTGTTGTCTAGGCTGCTGACCTCTGTCATGGTCCATTTTTGCAGCAGGGCTACTTGTGAACGCTGATAATTCTTCTCGCAGGTATCATAGGCAAGTCGACTCCTCGGGGGGTCCAAGCTAGTGGCGGGTAGCATGAACTTCAACCCTAAGGGCGTCTTCAAATTCAAAAGGCTAATGAGCCAACCTTGAGCCTGAGTGCAATATTGTAGTGATATGTTACTCAGCATCGTGGGTTGTAGCTGTAGTCGTGCGAAGGATCGCCGTTCGGAGCATAAGCGTACCTACTGAGGGCACCACTGACTAACGAAACATGATTTCTGTGCGAAAAGCCATGATGAAACTCCCCTGGGTGATGGCTAGGTGATCTCCGAAGAGGTCGTGCTGGTGAATCTGCAACATCCGAAAGACCCCAACATGCGTCGGCTTCAGCGAGACTGCGATCTCTGATAGAAGACGTTACAAAATAGTACAAGCAGAGATAATGATGATATGAGCCTGTAATGCTGCCTTGAAACAATATAGTTCCTCGTTTAATAACTGGAACCGGTAGTCCTTTTATTATCTACACAGAAGTCTCTCTCCTTCGGAGTCGAAGAAATTTCTGCCTACGATCAGTAGTAACTAAGAGAACGATGTGATTTGCTACACAATGCGCCCACCGTTGTTTCCCGCATCGAACTAGAATAGTCGAGATGCTTGAAATTTTGATGAGGATAAAACAGCCATCCAGACCGACTCGGACATGGGTTTCTCATCATCACTCACTCTATGGATGTAGAAACAACCACATGCTACTCATGGCTCAACGATCGCATCGTTCTCCTCGGTCTCTTTACGCTAAAAGTCGCATCCGGACAAAAGCATCGTACATGTTCGAGATGAGACAGATACAAATCCAAAGACACTGATAGAACAAGAACATCGGCATATAAACTAGGATGTACAGTAAACCTAACGGCAAGGGGTCAGCAAGGGCTTAAATAAAAACGTTAGACCTACCACTCTACCAAGCCTGCGGTGAAATAGAAGAAGCGTCTCAAACGCCATACACATCGAGTGGTGCCCCCAATTCTAGGTCACTGTCGGAATCATCACGATCATGCTCGTTGGAATATGGCACAGGGAGAGTTTTGGATGCCAGCGGGGACCTCGGCGATGCAAATATGAACGATAGATCGGAGAATGCCGGAGAAGGGATATCGTCCGAAAATAACTCGGGTTGCGGCGTCTTGGGTGAGAGAGAGGAAGAAGTAGACGTAGTGTTGCAAGACACAGTTGGTGGGAATATAGGCAGGGCATCATCCTTGGCTTCACAATCCGAGAGAGTCTCGTGTATGAAACGTTCTGTTCCTCGTACGATGCCATACGAATAGGCGCCCCGAGAGCATGAATTTTGTGGCTCCGTGATAGAAGAAACTTTGTCTTGACGGCGAGGGCTAGGCGTCAAATACCGTCGCCTGGAGCGCACAATAGAGGAGAAGGCAACAGATGGTGAAGGCAGGGTGATACTAGGCGTCGGCAGATTAAAACCTTGTGATAGGCGAGCGGGAGAGGGAGTAGGTGCTGTAGAACGATATTCGACTTCAGACTGCGCAGCGGTTGGAACTAGTGCAATAGATTGAGATGGAAGAGAAGGATGCGGACAGGTAGATAGTGATGCGATATCATTGTCGCACAGGAACGAGGAAGAACGCAGAGATCTACGTCTAAAAGTCTTAGTGCCTTCCAAAGAACAATATCTGACGTATTCGTTGACGACTTGTCGAGGAATAAAGCAGTAAGTTTTCCGCAGAGATGCATACATCCGACGAGACGAGTTTGGGCAATGATGTTCCTGCAAAACGGAGAAGATTTGGCTTCGCCTAATAACGATTTGATCCTTGTAGATTAGACGGGGAGGATTTTCTGCCGTTAGCGAGAAGAATTTGTCAGCGAGAGATGCTCGAGAGTAGAAATTTCCTCGAGCGTTGTTGCGAAGTCGTGTGACCAAAGCGTCGTAGGATTTGTCCTGCATCAGCTGAATTCCAGGCCTGGCATCCGCAGAAAGGGCGTTTGCATAATTGTCAAGAAATATCTCGAAGTCACGACGATCGGGAAAGGATACAGTCCCAGATAGGGCAGATGTTGGACTTGCCGGGCGCGCGACGAGCTCGTGCTGCTGAAACTCTGGCAAAGTAGGGCAAGGATACATTTCTATGGAGGGCATTTAGTAATGTAGGCAGTAAAATACCATGTAATGGCAAAAATTTGACCGAGCGTTGTTGCAGTGGATGGTGGTAAGAGAGGACGTTCGAAAGTGGACCGCCGGTCCCAGGAGGCTGGTATTTCGCCTTTGCTGACAAATTCAACTTTATTCATTAATAAATTATTTATTTATGTAATTTTGAATCCCCTCTTCTTCCTTCAACGTCGACGAGAGTATCGTGTTTTGTCCTATGCAACAATCTGGAGCATGGAGAGTACCTCATAGTGGGCTGCTGTATGTGGGCGAGCGTAAGTGTAGCATTCATCAAGGCTTGCTGTACTGACGGCTTGATTTGACTACAGTATCATTGGGCTGGCTGTTGGCGCCATTCTTGTGATGAGCACTACAAAATTATGGACCTTCGTTGTTACCACCGTATTACATCGAGGATTCTAAGTCAAATTTACGCAGCCAAGGACCTGACAAGATGATAGAAAAGTAACAGGATTCAGGCTTCGAGGCGTGAAACTACTACTCTCCCAGGTATGTGCTACTACCTTTTTCCCATCTTATACTGAAAATAAGGATAGTCGGTCACTTGTGACAGGTTCTTCCACCAAGTAGAATTCGAGTTAAGCAAACTTGCTGCTCTATAGCATTGCTGCAAGACAACCGCTTCAATCCCCGTCACACCTGGTTCTCAAAGGCTACTCACCCTGCACCAGTAGACCCCGTCTTCTCCTCTTTGCGCGATCTTTTCGTATCTGATTTCTCCATTATACGAATATTCCCAGCGTCCACAATATGCACATCTCTGACACAGTTGCTCTTCGCTGAGCAAAACTTCAACCTGCGGCTCTTCTACTTCCCTATCCTCAACCTTTACTCTTCTCGTTGTCCCCGTAGCCTTCAAAATTGGTGGCATGGCAGTAAGCAGATCCGCTAACGTGGTGTTGGGGGATTCGCGGAACCAGAAACGGTGGCGTAAACTTTGTTTTGGGAGTGCAATGCTGGTATCAGAGAGCTGGGGTTGATTCAGAGGAGCGAAGAGCTTCCAGCCGTCTGCCATGCCGTACGCGCGGGGATAGACGATATACCAGCGATTACATCGCCTGTGGAGAGCAACCTCGACGTGGATCATTGGTGTATAGAAGGATACTAGGCGAGTCTGACTCCGGTCATCGGTATTCATGGATACCTGATCGCTAACTACCTTTGTAGGACACGGCAACATATATATGATAAATAAACGCCTAGGCTGTGGTCGTCTACGTGGAGCTCGGCGAAGCCGGACAACCTTGAACTCGGAAGTATACGTGGCGGCGTGCGCTCGCTTTTCGCTCCAGAGCAGATACTTATAGCAACTAGCATAAATCGCGGGGAATCGCAGATTATACCGCATATACCGAAGGGATACCAGCAGCCAAGACCTATGCTAAGGACCAGATAGCTCCTGCGCGCGAGATTGGAGTAACGCTGGTTACCGCGTAAACAACGCGTCCGCCTCAAATGAGGAGCAATTTGTATCATCCGCTCCGCCGTGTCAAGGGTAGTCGCCCTCTTCCTTGAGATAGCTGAAGAGTGGAATCAAGTGAGTATCCTCCTTCCTCGTATCCGTGACTGAGTTTATAACTTGTTCAGCATAGATTCGGTAAATAAAGAATTTATTGTGAATGATGACAACGACGTTCCCATGTTCGATACGACTGCTTCGCCAAACTGGGATCCATCAGCAACAGAATACGCATCTTGACAGACGGTGAGAACCAATGTCAATATCAACGGATGTCTCAAAGTGCATTGCAAAACGAGTAGGCTGAAGACCGCCGCTTACACACTTTGCAACATGCTCGATCTCTTCAATGACCCTTGCAATGGCCCATATAGTCAGATTCACCCTTCCCAACAACTTTCCTTTTTTTCGGATGAGGACGAGTTTAGAGGTTCCGTCGCGTTCGCACTATGCTCGAAGTACTTGCCTGACTTCAGACTCGATTCGTATGTCGAAGATTAAGAAAGGAGGCCAAGGCTTTCCAATCTTTCGTGGAGTCAAAGCGTAATAGTCCCTTCATGAAGACGCTTTGTGACATTGCTGGGGCGATGGGAGAGGGGGGACCGAAACGCTTGAGGCAGAATGGAACGTCTGAGGGGGGCGAAAAATTCTGCTGTGAATACAGCATGCTTCAGGGACGAAGCGTATTGTGCCGAATCCGTGGAAGTTTCTGCCGATCCAAAGTCCCTTTTCAATAAGCCTGGTCTGTCGAATTGTGGCCCGAGGCCAAGGACCGTTCTCCACGATGCATTACTCCAGAGCCCGCACCACCCCGCCGTCATGGTGTCTTTGGCTGCTATACGCTCATACCATATTCTGAGGAAGAAGCATCAATGCCCGTTTGCGTTCAGCGAAGGATGGCTAATCAGGATGGGGAAAGGCCGTCAGAGGAGGATGGTCGCCCCTGGTTCGCTTGTGGCATATGATGAGGGGAATGTCAGGACGTGAAGCTACTGCTCCACATGTGGAGTATTCCAGTGCTTCGGATTGAACATCCGCCTCACATTTACAAGGCCATTCGACATTAACGTTGTTTCGGCAGAGTCCTAATGCTCGCCTTATCAAGCTCAGCTCGGAAGAGGTCCTGGGCGGTCCGACTTTCCCTCAACTCAAGGATATGCATAGGTCAATATCGATGCAAACACTCAGAGACGGAGGATAGCCTCAGTCAGCAGTCCGTCCTGAAGACCGTTGTTTGTATTCGGAGTATCTTACAAGCGACTACAGGGATTTGTGAACGATGCTTATTTTGTTCTTCCTCACCGATGGAACTACAGACAGTCACTTTCATAAATATAGGACCGAGCGCCGCGCGGGATAGATGGCGTTGAAGAAGCCAAAGCTGACCGGCCGTAAGTTAACCCAAGATACTTCCCACCAGAAGATATCATCATCCCCTGTCACCCTCGAGGAATTCGCTGAAGTTGAGCTTTCGGCTGAAGGACGTCGAAGGGAGATAAAGTACTAATCCGCCGACGAGTCAGAAGACGTAGAAGTATTCTAGACCAGATGGCTATCGACTCTGGTTTGGACACCACGCTGAATAACGGTTTAACAGTGCTCAGAAAACGAGGAGAACTTTGGACGAGGCGAGAGTGGAGAAAATGATGAAAGGGTGTGGCGGGTGATAAATTTGATGATAGGCGTATCATGACGGTCTCTCAGATTGCAGTCAAGACCGACTTCTATTGGTGCCGCATTCCTACCAGATGTGACGATGGATGACCTACAATCGTGCTGTGGAGATGCTAGCTTGTCGCTAGACAGAGAAGTCGATGCTCTCTTTCCGCGCTGGCCTAAGGATCAATCAATAGTAAATTTGCTTCGAAGCTGCAGAGTATAGGACGTTCAGGCGAAGACTCGGCGTTCCACTGCCCACGACAGCAATGCTCATTGCTTACAGGCTATTTGCTCTATATTCAATCCGTCGGAGGCCGTGGCGCATTTCGCTTGACAGCGGATGGAGAAGGTCCCTTAAGCCTCACTGTTGTTGTGCCTTGAAGAGGAGAGTATCCGCAGATGGGCGGGGCAAGCAGAACGCGGCAATGATGTTGGTCAAGAAGGGGTAATCAAGAAGCGAACAGACGGAGGTGTAAAGGTGGCGGGACACTCAGAACTCGAGCTGTTGGCGAGGCATAATAAGGCACTGTATCCGATATCCATCAATCGATATTCAATCGATAGGACATTGCCGATGGTCGAAGTTCATTGTCCCGGACTCCGCGTTGTCCCAGCAATGCTTTCATGTGATGCACGGAGGAATTCCTATCACCTGCATAAATTAAAGAACTTCAAACATGCATCCACCGATTGGTTGTAAAGTGATGTTACTCAAAATGACTCTTAAGGTTCTATTTGCAATAAGTATACATGCAGGTAGAGTACTGGTAAAAAAGAGAGAAACTCGGAAGTTATCCTAATCGTACATTTACTTGTATAGGTTGACGTTCATCAGATGCGTATAATCCTTTCTCGAATAACACATTCCACATCTAAGCTTACCCATGCGTCCTCCGCTTCCTTGGCAGAAGATACTCGCCGTTTGATGAAACTCAAAGGGGAGTGTGCACCGGAAGACGTACGAGGACGAGCCGGGGTCGATGGTCGGCTCTTCGGTGTTGAAGGTCTGGTCTTCACTGAGCTTGGAGTGCCAGGCCGTGAGTGAAGGGTCGGACGACGCGATAAAAGGGACGCGATAGAGATGGTAGAATGAGCAGTACTAGCCGCGCTGGATCCTATACGTTCACGCGGTTTATTTCGTGGAAGGGGAAAAGAGGGTGGCGGTGGCGGTGTGGCAGTATATTGTCTGAGGCTGGAGCTGCGAGGATTAGGGAATGGTAGCGTCGTCTGTGAGTGAGAGACAGTGATGAAGTTGGAAGTCGACGTTGTAGAAGTTGAGAAACGAGAAGACTGCATGTGACGAAAACATATTAGATTTCTGAAAAGAGCCAGGAAAATATGAAATATAACAGACCAGGTGAGGTTCACAATCCGGATGCCCTTGACCAAGGCGTGAATCGAATTGAAAACGGCCATCATCATTAGGTACTTGATCTTCAGGTGGCCCATGAGGCAGGGTATACCGTTGAGAATCAGGATCCCAAATTGCAAGAAAGGTTAGTCGAGATGTAGGAGTCGGAGGACGGGGCGGCTGCTAGATGTTTTCACGTCAGAGACAGTTTTGGACTGAAAGTGTTTGCCACATACCTCTTTCCGCGTCCGAGCCGGAATATCGACCTCAGGTGGAGGACAGTAATAAGCCAATGTGGGCGTGATGCTCCCAGTAGATTTAGAATCGACGTCATTTTCCGCAGTTACCGCTCGCTTGTAGGCCAGGTTTAGAGACTTATATATATAAACACTCTTTTTGAATGAGGAATACCTTGATGTTGAGTTTGGGCAGAAAAGGTCGGAACTTCATCTTTGGACGATCAAGAGTGTTGGGGGTGTCGCGGGCTGGAGAGTATAGCATCGCTCGGAATTCTAGGCTTTAAGAAGGGGGGGGGAGTCCTAGCGCCCCTTGCCCTGTAGTTGGCAAAAATAGAAGGAAAGAAGGTCGAAAGTCTCGGTCATTCCGAAAGAGAGGCTCCATTTAGGTTATAAAGAGTCGTGTTTCTGCATGAGGCCTTAGGTACCGCTGATACTGGTGGGAAACGTTGCGACATGTCAGAGACTCGGCTATTGGCGGAAACATTCCGAGTAAGGATGGAGTCGTGATAGATTTAGACGAAGGAACGAGATCGACAGTAGTATACGTAGATTCGGAGTGGCAAGAATGAATCTATCACACACTCTGCGTGGTGGATGCGAATTAATGTTGCGTGGATTGTTCTACGAGAAATCGGAAAACTTACACGTGATAGGTCCTGTTTCGTAAAGTCGGTGCCGCAGGCGCTTGGGGAACGTCAAAGCGGTAAGATACAATGCCATACACTCAACATACACTAATCCTACATGATAAGTATAAGGATCCCCGCTGGGGATACAAAAAATGGTCCTCGTAGAATAAATTGATGACCGTAAAGGAGCGAGTTAGACGAACGTCTGGGTGATCTCTTTCGTCACCTCAATACACACCCACGACTCCTTCTCTCTCCTCCACCTAGACAGGAATTTGAACAGGCGGCATCCTTCTTCACGTGGAATGGAAGGATCGCAACTACAGCCATCTTGCTGGAGAGCATGCGTGTGATTTACTGGGCGAGGCCGCGGTTTCCTCAACAGTCTGTGTCGTTGCACCGGAGGAAAGACGTAGTCTTCTGGGGCCTCTAGTTGCAACCAGCTATCATCACTATTGACACTGACATGCGACAACTGAGGATGGATGTCATTCTTGGGCGTCCCAAGAATAAATGGGACGAACGCACCCTCGGAAGACCTGGATCCACAGTATCGTAGAACCCTTCATCTTCATCGTCCACTTCATCCAGCTCGACAACCGTGTCCTGATCACGGTCCAAAACCTGTTCCCACCTCTTCGCAAATTCCGTACGTGGATCAAATCTAATATCCCGGTTGAGCTCGCCCAAACACGAGAAATGTTTGTTGACGCTCGTCCTCGTGCATCCCATTCCTATTCTTGAGCTCCTGATGTACACATCCAACCCGCCAATTGTAGAAGAAGTCTGAGTTCTGCCTCTCGTCCGCCGATCAGTTTCATCATCAAAGAGGAAATCATGATGATTCCTAAACCATGCAAAGGTACTCGAAGCATCGAACGAACTGGCATCGGTGGGACAGTCAGGCTCGACGTCTGTAAATTCCGAATCGAGCAAGTGAGCTCCGGAGAAAGCCACCATATCCTCTTCTGGATCCCATACGACGGCGAAGGTGAGCGCATTCTTCGGAGGAACGATTTCTGACCACCTGCGGTCGGTTTCTGACGTTAGGCATGTAGAGGAGCTCTGCTGGTGGAGGTAATTAGAAGGGATGCTACCGCATGGAAAGCACTGTATACCGGGTATGAAGACAGTCTTGTAGCAGAGCTTGTAGATTGCAGCATGTTCATGCTGATAGAGTACGAAGAAAAGTATGGAGCAGAGATCCACTGGACAGAGTTGCTGTGATGTACACGCAGTGTGTCAGTAGAGGTCAATGCGATTCGAGCGGCCTACATACCTATGGGAGACGTGCAGCTCGCGAGAGAAAGAAGGAATGGGTCAAAGTATAGATGACCCAGAGCGGCGGTAGCAAATCACGTCTCTACATAATGTGGGAAGACGCATTCAAGAATGGCTTAGCAGGTATCACGTGCGAGAGCGTTGCTAAGGCCTCGACTCGAGGTGGTAACAGGAATACAAGACACGAGGCTGAATTACCGGGATGAGGTAGGTAAAGAGGCCGTAGAGCCCGCCTTACGATAGCTCGACCCCAGTTGCCTTATCGATATTAGGATGAACTGTGGCGCATGAGAGGATAAAGACAGAAACCTTCGCGGGAGTAAAGAACATACATCGAAATGCACCCGCAAATTTCGGAGCCTGCAGAAGGTCTTGGAGAGAGACTCGGGCCCGTTCTGAGGCTCCGAAGATGATTGAGACCGTGGCGCATTTAGATAGAGGCATGAGCGACGTGTGTCAGTCGTTGGCATATAACGGTCACGTATAACCAGATAATCCCCGACAGACAAAAATTTCCGAGAAGAAATGTCCGGATTGCCAATGGCAGAATGAGTCTTCATCAGAATTTGGCGAAGCCGCTGTTCAAGCATCTAGATGAATCGCGCTTGAGTGCTGTAAGGTGTATTTCAGAACATCAAGTACTGTTCGGTCAGAATGTATATGTAGCGGCGCGCGGAAAGTTGTGAGTGCATTGCCGAGCTGGCAGAAGAGTAAGTAAATCGCAATTCTGTAGCTACGGATTACTGACCACGGAAAGACGCCAGTTGGTGCTAGTGCCAGCGTAAAACGGAGAAACGAGGAATGATCATAGATCCTGGAATTAAGGTACCGAGTCTCTTTATACCGATGGCGTTGTCAGATGTTTGAATGTATATGAATTTTGGTATCCGAGGTGGCAGACACCGAAACAGAGGGAATGAGAACATGATGCTCCGGCCACAACTTTTGATTTGCCGGAGGGACGAATAATTAACGGCACTTTTGCTGGAGCACAATCGCATCAATGACCGCAGTTAGGCAGAGCAGAAGAGTTGCAGCTTACATGTATGCCTAGACGTTGAGGCGTGTTTAAATCACCATCACACATCCGACAAGGAAAGTTCTGTCAAATCTAAGACCGTCGGTAGACCTAATTTTTCTACGACCAGCGTGGCAGAGGAGCGCACAAAGGGAAATAATGCTTCGACGAGTTTGACAGATGGCGACGGTAACCCAGGGTAGACCGGTTGAAGTTGTACTACCAATCGCCGTATGTGGCAGCGCGAAGCCAGAACTGAATCCAATTGGCACCAATGTGAGGCGTACCTATAAAGGTCACTGTTGTGCGAGAATCCGGTCAAAGTGAAGGTGCATTCTTCGAGTTCGATGTCTTCAGGTAGGTTCGAAGGTGAAAAGGAGTCGATGAGCCAGTTGAGCCAATTTCTCAGCCACAATTCCCACTTCATCGAGTACAGTTCGAACTTTAGGTGGCGGATCTTTTTTGCGGTAACGAGTGTTAATAGAGGCGCTGCAATCACTGCGTCAATGGGATTGATTATTGAGCTGCAGATAATCACTTACCATAGAGATACATATTTAAAGTAAGAGTCTCCAGCGTATCCTTGAATCGTCGAATCAATGTCTCAGCTGTGGATATAGCACCACTATCTTCGAAAAACGACGTTGTCTTGCGAAATGCGATATGAAGTTGTGTCAGCTTCTCGAATTCGAGAACCGAGTGCAGGGGAGAGCCGACGTCCGCTAGGGACATGTGGTCACCGTACACAGCTAGAGATTTGAACGTTAAGCGGTGAAGGGTGCGGAGCCCATCTCTAGGTCCACTCAAAGTGATATTTCCAAGACACAATTTTGGCCTGTTGGTTGCATGCAACAGTAAGATGAACAAGTCATCAAACGGGGCGTTGGCGACTGAGATAGAGACGAGCTTGCGTGAAGTTAAGATGATCGTAGGAGCCGAGATGATTTTGAGGAACGGCGTTTGAGGCATCGCGTTGACGTAGATTAGATGTCGCACATTGGTCAAAGTAAGAAAGAGTTCCGACAGATGGAAGTGGACCCTCGACGATCTTGAGAGACCAGGCCAAGGGGTCTTCGATGGATGGATATCTAACGATACGGTCTTGATGAATGCGGTGAGATGTTGGGATGACCTTATTCGACGCAAGGAACTAACATCTGGGGTGATTCGGGTGATGCGGGGTACGGGAGAGAATCGACAAGGTGGGGAAACTTTGATGATGAGGCGTAGTGTTTCGTAGAGATAACTCTGCGCAATAGGTGCCCAAGATCGGCACACCAGAGCACACGATCGAAGCGTACCAACATCACCTCTGTTCTCCCTGAAGATACAATGTATCAGTTCCGCAGGGAGGTCTGGCGTCTGGGAAATTAAAAACGAAGGCCGACTACTAGGGCTCTGTGGAATACAGAGCCACGGCTTGCATTGCGCATACGGAACTAAATGATAGGATGGCATGATTGGCATCGAATGTTCTATATGAATTGGTGTGTCCGTCAATAAGGCAATGCCGGTCCAGGGAGCGGTACGTACTGTTGTTGTATCAGTGATGGAGGTGGCAAAGCATACGCTGCGAAGGTGTTGGGGAATGGGTAAGGTGCGCCCACCAAACGCCATTGATCGCCACTGATGATTATCTTCCAAGCCATTCCTAAAGCTCGCAGGTCACGCGATAAGATGTCATCTAACAGATGTTACAGATGGGCACATAAAAGCGCCGTGTATCACGAGATTGTCTAGAATAGCGTCTCAAGATTCTGTAATGTTTAACGTCCCTCGGTTAACGGCACAACTGAGCTTCAGAGAAGGGTCGAAGGAATAGACTTACTGATGATATTAAGATAGTTCCAGACTGCTCTTGATTGTGTTCTACTCAGAACAGATAGCCGAGAAGCGTGATGGCTCGCAAAAATTGAGCGGGAGGAGCTCGCTTCAGGCTCCACCATCAGCCAGTGATTTTGTACTGATTTTCCACAGAGGGATGCGCCATTCTTGAGTTGCGAGTATTTAACGGCACCATTGTTCAATGCCTAAGAATTATTGAGTAAATACTTTGGACTATTTTCCTCAGTAAAACTTACTGAGGGTGACTTGAGGATACCAAAACCGTCAGTGTCGGCTATCCCGGTAGATGTTGCAGAGTAGCAGTTCGACGGCAACAGTTACTAGGCATCGTGTATTGCTTTTTTGAGCGAGAGCGGACTGGCAATGAGGACAAGGGCCATGTTGAGCTTCCTGGACCATCATGGCCGTGCCGGTCCCGGCAGCCGAGACATCACGTGAGTATTACGTACCTCCACCGGGCCCGGCTTACTCTCGCGTATCGCACTCGTAGCTTCAAACCTTTCAGTTTCGAGCTCGCACCTTTGCTTGTTTGGCAGAAGTCGAATTAAAAACAAACTCTGCATGCCATATTGTTGAAATCCTTCCCTCGGCTGCTTATACTAAGAATACCAATCAAAACATGCATATTGCAAGTTGATTGCAAGTGACTTGGAAAGACGTTCGCATGACTTGACATTGACAGTGAAGTCAGGTTAAGTAGGGGCGCAGGTGAGATAAACCTGGGTCGGGCCGAATGAAGAATGCCCGATACGTCTGGACGTTTGGGAAAGATTTCTATCCTCCAAAGAAATTCGAGGGATATGGGGCCTGAGGTAGGGTACAATCAAAAAGAAGAGCATTGGCAGAAGAGAAGTGATACCGCCGAAGATTGGCGGCGAAGCAAATGAAAACAACTGTCAGTGCGAAAAAAAGGCAAAAATATCCTTTCTTCCATCCTAAGAGAATCCCGATCCTGTGCTGGAGTTAGCTTTCAACACAGATACTGTATGCACCGTTTTCTGCATCAGAATAGGAAGACCAAAGACGTCTTGCTAGGGCCGGTGTACACGCCCCGTCAACATCGTAACGTTGTTCACACGTTTACCTCGAAGCTCAGAAAATTTCAAACCCATGTCAGAAGAATTCTCAATTGTCCCGACAAAGAACAGAGACAGGGACATACAGCGTCAGAACCCTTCGATAACACCGCAGACGTTCCTGGAGCCTTGGACAATCTCTTTCATCCCTGCAACGCCTGAGAGTGGTTCCTCAGAGGACGGAATTCCATCTGGAGAAAGACTCGACCGTTAAAGATGATTGCTTAGGACGCGGAAGAGGAGGTCCGTATCGCCTCAGGGATGCATCGTAATGGTTCGCCCAGCTGTTCCATATCGTGTTCTAAGCCCACGGTGTTACGTTGACTTTGTCGGCATATCCTGCCTTCGGAATGGGTTCGCAGGCTGAGGCCAGCGTATGTCGTACTCGAACTGTAGCGAATAAGGAAGGGTTGAGTTCGGGAGTAAGCTATGTGCCTGGCAAAGGTCTTTCTCATGAAAATCCATCGGAAGGCGCGTTTAACTGCGTGATGCCGAGCGACGTAAACCATACGGGCAGAATAGAGTCGGTCACGGAGAGAGAAAAAAGGACCCATCGAGAGATTTGATCCCAAGAAGTGTCATACCACGCGGTACGTAGACAGTGAGGCTACTTGAAACTTGAAGCGCGGTATTCTTCGCAGATGCGCCACAGACCTCAGAGCAAGAGCCACCTTATAGAAGCTGTACCGAAGCTCATGTGCAATAAGGCTATGTGTTGAGGCGTTGTTCTATGAGCTTTATGTTGTTGGGATCTAATACTGACCAAAGAACAGGCGCATTCCTCCCAGAACTGTGAGAAAGGCTATCCATTAGTATGCCCGAGAAAACAATACTCACATGTGCTCCGCCGACGCCCTATTTATTACTATAGTGCGGCCTTTCAAGCGACTGAGAATCACTGCACAAAGCCGTAACTCATTCTTGGGACCGCTTGTGGCGTTGCGGTGACGGAGCAAGACGCAGGAGGAGAACAAAGACGCTCTAGACGTCCAGGCATGACATAGGCGACTGCCATCTATCGGCCCCGAAGTTCGTGCTGATTCTGTTGACGCGCCCCCCCCGGAAGGAATCGGAACTTTGAAACTAGGATGGAGCGACAATCTCCCAACCATGCATCGACGATGAAGCTAAGGTTCCGAGGGCATTTACTGTTATAAGTGCAGGCATCCTTCTTACCTTTTGATTGTGTAGTTGAGGCTATGGCGAAAGGATGTGGTGGAACCGGCCCGACTTCCGAAAAGGCCAAAAGTAGATATGGTCTGTGCGCTCAAAATTCCGCGGTACAAAAAGCGCATCCCGACATCCTGATTCCTTACCACTCTGGCCTTTTGGCTTAGATCAAGTGTAGTATCTGTTCTTAATAGTTTAACCACTATTACGGAGGCACCGCCTCCCGTATTGGTTATCTAATTTTTGCCGCCCTTGTTCTCTGTGCTCTGCTTGCAACACGGAGGCGCGATGACCTTGCTACTGCAGTATCGGCTTGCGTCGTCGGGGGATCCCTTTTTTCTTTGCTGTGCACTTGCGAGGACTTCCAGTTGGCGGTCTTTGGGTTGCAGCAAACAAATAGGCTATTTTTCGTAGGGTTTCGATATCATCTTTGAATTTCGGAAGCATGGATTTCTGAAGTCGTGTAATGTTGAGAATCGATTGGAAGTAATAGATACAAATATATAATAGGGAACGAGTGGATACATTTCATACCATATCGCCTAGAGAATACTGTTGACATAAACAAAATCAGAAAGAAATCCTCAAAAGCTTATAAAAAGAATGTACCATACAATTCCCTCTCATATAGCATGAGGGATGTCTATATATTGTGGTATTGGAGAATCTTGGGGAGAAAGACTCGATGTCCTCGGCAGACGTGACCGTGGACGTTCGGATAAGCCACGATAAACGACATTAGGCTTTCTCGGAGGAGAAAGAACAAAGACATCTGTCGTTGGACTCGAACTTTCCGAAGTCCCTGCACAACCACTCTCGGAAGAGCCCGGCCCTGAGAAATAACGATCGGGCCTGTCCTTTCTAGCAATTAATGGAGAACAATCTGTTGTATTCGGACGATCGCGTGAACGTTCCCTGGACACCGCTGGAGGAAAGCTAAAGCTCTCCAAACTGCTATCGAAGGTGCACATTGTCTCCTTGGACCGCCTCTGAGTATAAGGACGAGTCGGCTTGAGATCAAAGTGCTCTTGGAGGGGGCTTAGGTGGGATGTGCTGTTGCTCAACGGACGAGACTTGAGAAGCGGGATGTCATACTTCTCTCGTGAAGGGCTTGGCTCGGCATTCCGCGAAATCTTAAAGAAAATGTCAGGCTCCTTTGAAACCTCCCTCTTTATAAAATGGCACACCTGTACTGGAATGATTGGGCGATCCAAAGTGAGAGTGCTGTTGTACGTGTCTAGCTGCTCGGGAGAGGAAAAGCTAGTGTCCCCTCCTATGTCGGCATTCCTTGCGAAGAAAATTCCAGCGTCGGTAACTTGATCACGTCGTGATTGATATCGAGTGCGGCTATTGAATACCATGAGCAAAGCGTTGGTATATAACTTCCCGAGACAGAATGCCGGCGCAGTATTGTACATCCGCGTGTCAGTCACAAGGAAGACCGCTACTACCGTTGCCGCCGCCGCTGAATAGGTGACGCGATGAAATGACGGAAGACAAAGATGGATTAGACCCACTAACCTGTTAGAACACCAGTTTCGATGGTGATACGCACAAGTCTCGTTATCATATTACGGGTTGCTTTGTACGACGCGTCAATTTTGATCAGCTGGTTGACACGTTCAAGTATCTCAGAAAACATAAGGGAGGGACTACTTACGTAGTACGTCTGAATAGTCGCGATGATGATATCACATAAAGCACTTCCAGCAAGCCAAACCTAAAAGGTAGGATATTAAATAGCGCCAATACTGCGACGACCGCACT
This sequence comes from Desarmillaria tabescens, assembly GCF_030435595.1. Lineage (NCBI taxonomy): Eukaryota > Fungi > Basidiomycota > Agaricomycetes > Agaricales > Physalacriaceae > Desarmillaria > Desarmillaria tabescens. The sequence goes on from NW_026848502.1 coordinate 35,777, forward strand.
TACTAGACAAGGTACCAGGGAATTCCGCCGGGATTGTACAGAGTAGAGACCATATGTATATTGCAGATGTCCTTCAATTATTGCCGCCACAAATTGGGCCACGGAAATCTAGACATTTTGCACTTAGATGATTCCCAAGCGAGAGAAGCTGACATACCGCCCCTATGGAGGCCGCCAGCACGCGGGATTTGCTCAAAACCGATATCCGGTAGCAATAAAACAGTTGTACAATGCCACCAACTACGTGAATTTCATAAGTGTTCACTTGCAATTCAAAGTAAGGGGCGTACTAAGTCCTGTCATTATCGGGACAGAAAACCATAACGTATGGACATTGTTGAGGACGTCGATTTGTCCAAAATTCGCAGCAAATATATCAAATAAATCTATAGTGAAGAGGACGGTTTGCAGCGTCTCCAAAGCCAGAAGGAGGTATATCAGGAATTTCGATAGGATTGGGTCCTTGGGGAACGAAATGTAATAGATGTCTACCGCCGAAGAGTAAGTGAGAGGGCGGTCTTGCTGGAATACAGATAGATATACGCACAGGTCTGGACACACAGCGCGCCATATAAAGCCCAATTCATTGTATACCCTATGAACTGGCAAGCAAACAGTCAAATTTCGTGTCTTCCTTTCCCTAGATAGGCGCTCATACCAAGGGGCCAGTACTGAAAATCAAACCAGTCAGCAATAACGCCTCAAAGAACAACTGTAAGGACACACTTTGTACTGGATATGACGGATGGACGATCAGGAGCCTGGGACATTTGTCTGGAAAGGACCCTGGAATGAAGGGATGGGCGAGAGAACAAACCGGTGGAAACCTGCGGGCGTAAACAGATATCTATGCACCAATTCAGCGACCTTCGGACTGCACAGTTGATGCCGCCCCGAATCCCGGCTGGCCTTATTCATTGATCGAGAAGGACTGCCTGAGAATAAGGACAACCCGAACAGCGGACCGCCACCGTGGGTCATTCGAGAGATGGATACGTGTGCCGATCAAATGCCACAAACCAGTTGAGTAAGTATGGGGTTGACGTGGACGACATTGACTAAGTCTGAGAAACGACAAGGAAAACACGTCTTGGATATTTGCTGGACACGTCGGGCATCGGAGAAACTACGGACGAGGCTTGCGTGTACCAATGGGGAATGAATTACTGATACTCTCATGCTGCAGGATTGTATCATTGATAATGTGACCCAGCTATCCTTGAATAACACAGCAGTGGTCTATCCGAATAAAGTGAGGAACCAAGAGGAGGACTCAGGAGGATATGAATGAATAATCAGTCACCTCATTTAGGAAGCTACCACTGGTGATATCTTCCTCTGGTCTGCGAAGCTTTGAGAAGTCGGACTGTCCAATCAAATCTTTGGAGTTTTTAATCATGACTGCAGCTATTGCACGCGCACAGCTCAAGTCGGAGCCAAGAGTCAAAATGTGCCAGAGCAGTAAAGTACAACTCCCAAATACAGAAAACATTTCCTGCATTACACATTATCACTTACTCGTACTTACATATTTTTGCAAAAGATACATACGCTCTAGAAGAGATTAATCGGAGCATTGGAGGACAAGGATGGTGATTGAGTGAAGCAGTCATCACCCGCCCCCTGTCCTTGTACTTCTCGGTGCCTCTCGGTGCCTTGCTGGGCCGCACCTGTCCATATTCCCATTGGCCTTCTCCTCGGCTTTTTATACATCTCCCACTCAAATCAGACCTTGTCGAGTTAATTTAGCTCGATATCACGATGCATCATGACGTGCCTGGTACCTAATAGCCCTCCGTCCAACACTATGAGGATCTTTCTGTTCCGAGATTGCACATTGAAGATGCGATGGATCAAAAGCTGGGCACAGGGTGCGACTCTTTGTAAGTCCTCGTGAAAGAAGAAATAAATATCTCTTGTCCGCATCTGACGGAATGGGATTGCAGGTTGCATTTGTTATTGCTCTGGTTGCGCTGCGAATACAATCCGGAGCAGAGAGGAACGGCGGGCATGGATGGACGAAGACTCATGTTGCATCATTGCATCTCTCAGATCCTTGCCAACTTGAAAGAGGCTCCGCTTAAACATGATCTTCGGACCCAGATCACAACCGACCTTACCCAGATAGCTGAAATTCGACTCTTGCAGTAGTACTGGAAGAAAAGTCATCGGTTTTCGTTAATCTGGTTCGTATCGGTCGTCTCTCTCCTCAGGAATTATGCTGGAATTGATACGAGCTCAGATGATTTGTATCCTGACCAAGTCAATCCCCCGACATCCGCACAACACTTCTCTTTGGGCATACTTTTCCGCCGGCAAGTTCTTCTCCCCGAGTGGGGTCGACAATCGTAAACTTCTGTGCCTATCGTGATTGCACCAAAATACTGACCAATGAACATGTTCAGTGAGTAAATTTTGAACGAGAAGGCAGTGTCCATGATCACCGCGACTGCGGGAGGATCTAGAGCACAAATTCGCGTCTCTGCTTGTCCTTAAGAATAGGATCCCCTGGGCCTGGCTGTAGATATCTTTTTTTCTCTGCCAAGTCCTCGAACGCCCTTCTCAATTCCCCGATTGGCGTCTAAATTTTTGACTTCTTCACCTTCACCTGACTGCCCGCCACCCCTGGACCTTCAGTCGACTATCGCCAAAGCCTATCGGGACGCGAGCCGACCTCTAGTCTGGGTTGGATACGGCTTCCATTTGATCAGTGAGTACCCCATGGTCGATAATCCATACGGACACCCTTGGTCACGGAGACGGCTCACAATGACTACCCTCATCCCCTGGCATAGGCGACACGGAGATAACACGACACTACCAGCAGTACCCTGCGGGCTGGGGGTTTTGGCGTCCTTTCAGATGCGAATGGGCCAGAAATCAGTCAGGTGCAGATCATCTCGGCTTGCATGGACGACTTACCATGGCTGTATTTATCTGGCGTCGAAGAAGCTAGGTGACATGAATGCTTGTCCTACAATTCTTTACGGCTTTACCTGGGCCACTAGGTCTTCAGTTCTGTGTGGGGCCGTAGCTTCCAGAACTATGGATGTCCAATGACCAACGTAAGTCTTGCTGTTGTCGACGTCACTGGAGGACGGGGGATTGGTACAGCTTCCATATCTAAACGATGCGAAATTCTGTGGAAGTACTTGCTGGACCCTGTTATCTACCGGTTACATGGAGTCCACGGCTCTCTCCCTGAAGCGGGGGACCAGCCCGTACGTCAAAGTGGGCCGAATTTGAGACTGGAGCCCCGACTCTTCCGCTGTCCTTGGGGATACGATCGGTAGTTATTAAGAGCGAATGATTGATAGCCGTGCATCTGATCTAAAGCCTCCCTCGAAACTTTGGGTGTCACGTCTGGATTAATCCGAGACTCGATGGGACCGGTACCGGATGGGAATCTCGAACAGCGTCTCACCATGAGTGTGCATCGTCCGAGTCGGGGCTCTGTCGATGATCTAATCGTTCACTAGTACTGTTAGCAGCTATTGAGGACACCTCGCGGATAGGCGAAAGCGAAGAGGGTTCGTATTTCGTCATCTTATCGACCTGTAGGCTGTGCATCTCTCTGATAACAATCTGGTCAGTTGCTACGACAGTTGCTTCGAAATGAGTACCATCGCCTTTCGCTCCTGGTATCTTGTTTCGTATCTACCATGTCTCGTCGAACTGGAAATGAATATATTAATCCAAAATCCTTTCTCCTCAGAAAGGGTGATTTTAATACTTATTTTGCCTGAAAACACGTACTAGCGAAAGTCTATGCCGTAATGGTTCTCGGGTTTTGCGGGGTATAAGGGAGTCTAGATCAGCATAACGTAGCGGGCTTAAACCGTGGCAACACAGCGCATGTTTTTCTGTCATTTTTCACTGTATCTTGTGCTCGCCAGCTCGTAGAATACGCATGTTTAATTGGTTTTTTCTTTCTTTTTTGTTGTTTCATCTCCATCGATCTTTCAGACGTGATGTGGCGGTGCAAAGTCAAACGCGCCTTAGACGTGTGGGAGCCTGGTGAAGTCATCATTAGACGGCGAATTTGAATACCTCTCACTTTCTCCTTGACTCCCACCCACCACCATCGCTATACCCCCATCCCGCCAAATTGCACCATGAGTCGCGCATTCTGTATCCCTGGAATCGTATTCCTCTTTTGCGCATTCGTTCTTAGCTTTTTGACGTCCATCTCGCTGCCCTATCTCACTGGGCTTGACATTGCTCGTACCTCTGTGGCTAACGCTGGAAGGGTTCAAGGTCAGGGTGTTGTCGAGATTCGAGTATGTGCTCTTCATGTCATTTTGCGGCAAGGCGGGCTGATTTTTGTTGCACTATTAGCTTGGGATTTGGTACTTGCTCTCCACAAAAGTGGCATGACCTACAGCGCTTATTTTTCGTTGCTTTATAGGGCGGAGTGCGACTACCAGACAAATGGAGATCGTACCTGCGGAGATGCTTCACATGGATATACCTTGTTTATTCAGAACGCAGCGGGTACGGAGACGGTTGATATTGGGAGCTCGTGGACCCGAGGATTGGCCGTTCACCCCGTTGGTCAGTCTCAAGTCTTCTTAATCCTTCAATATAAAATTCTGATAACCATGTAAATAGCGACTGCTGTGACCTTCATTGCCCTCTTGATGTCGTTTTCCCAGCATGTTACTGTCACCTTGTTCGCTTCGCTCACGTCTTTCCTCGCCGCCATGCTCACCCTCATCGCATTCGCCTGCGACATCGCCCTGTTCGCGTATCTCAAGCACCAGGTTAACAAGCTCGACGACTTGGATCCCAGCACCAGAACCGGCCCAGGTACTGATGTTGTTAAAGCGCCTGCATTGATATTAATTCATTTTTAGGGTTCTGGCTCACGTTCGTATCGCTCATTTTGCTTCTCCTTGCAGGATGCACGGTGTGCTTTGGCCGTCGTAAGGAGCGCCTATCTGGTGCTTCTTCCTACCCTAGCTACCCCATGTCGTCAACCAAGAAGCCATTCTGGCAGCGCTTCCGCCGCAACTAGATGCTCCTCCACTCTTTTAGAACATTGCTATACCATTTCCTATCTCCAGCTCCGTTTATGAAGCTTTCTTTTGATTGTTACCCGACCATATTTATTTGATTCATCGTTGTTTTCCTGATTTGATGTCCAATACACCTATGCATTGCAATGCCAAAGTTCCGGAGTGATAACATTCCCTGGATAGGGTATCATGCCCTCAATCCCCGCCAATCGGATTCCTGTGGTCATCCGATGACCTTGCACCTTGCTCCACCCATTATTTGTACTATGCTTTGCCAGCATGCCAACCACGATTCTTTCAGCCGGGTGCATCGTTCTTCAGCGCACAATACGCCTTGCAGACCATAACATAATAGTAGCACCAAGAGCCGTAATTAAATATGCCTTCTCTTTCCATCGTATCCACGACCAGGCTGCTGCGCTTGATAACATGATCGTCAGGGAAAGCTCGATCTTTGATACACACCTCCAATTCAATCCCATCACCGCCAAGCCTTCCCTGCACACAGAAAGGTGCGTCGCCTATCAATACTCTGGGGCTCCTTGGGAAGGCTGCACGATGGGTACTTGCAGGTGAACGCGTATGTATCCAGCAGGGTCTCGATACGCGCCGTACGGTGCTTCAGAATTTCATCAAGCAAGAAATAAAGATCTGATAGTCGGTTTGAAAGCCGTGATATCGAAAGTGAATGAAACGTGTGCCGAGCACAAATAGCGTTGGGAGCACAGCTGAAAAACGATTAGATGGTTGAGCGATGGAAAAGATGGTAGGCAAAGAACGAACCTATGGTTGATATGAGACGGAGCTAGTGAAACGCTCTTCAAACGGCCTTGACAGTCTCCCGATATTCATCACGTTCGTATCAATGATGTCCTCATTTCTTCTTGCAATCGTGGAGATGCAAAAGCGCCTCCTTCTTCTTAAGTGGGGCGTTCTGCACCACGAGGATAAGGAGCCACGGCGCGTGAGACGTTCACTGTTGGGATGATCTTGGAATGACGATGACAGGGCGCTCTCGCAGGATGAGGTCCTGGTGCTAGGTCTGCAAAAACACCTTTCCCAGCACCAGGGACGTCGTCTATGGTGTAGGTTGTGTAGAATGGGGTCTCTAAGCAGGAAAATTGTCCATGGAGCCGTCCTCGTCGCTGATGGCGCGACGCAGACCGATGAGAGTTCGTAGCGAAAAGAAAAAGACGGTTTGGAGTGTGTTGATCGAAAGATGATGAAAGTCTTGCTCAAGAGATATCGGTGGTAGTAGGTGGTAGTGGAGGAGATGATTATATTCTGAAATGGGACCAAAAAAAGTCCAAGAATAAAAGAAATCTACAGATAATCACAAATTGATGACAAACTCCCGTTTCGGCAAGCAACTATCAAGACAAAAGTCCTCGCGCCCAGCTGCCCACCTTCGATATCTTCACCTTCTTCCGTGGCTCGATGGTATACTCAGTGACCTCGGTATTCCAACGTACACACTTTCTATCTGCTTCATCACCATCCCCATTGACAAGATGCAGCTCTCCCAGTACATTTCGTTCAGGACCCTCAATCGAGACCGGTGATGCGCTAGCCGCGTACAGGTCGTAGTAGGAGCCATAGACGGATTCAAACGAGAACGGGGTCCCAGTTGTCTGTTCGCTCAGCTGGACAGGTGGAGAAAGCGCGGCATTCGTGTTAGGGAACGCAGACAACTGGCTTTGCAGGGAGGCCAGACTGTCGTAGGGCGCATATACTCCAATTGGCTGATATGTGAGGTCCTGAATAGGTGGCGAGGGGGTGTACTGGAAGTCTGACTGGCTGTCGAAGGCTAGCAACGCGGTCTGCCGTCTGGTGCCATCGGCAAAGACGTACGTGTCGCTGAATGACTCTGGATGAGAGATGAACGCTGACGCTGCCAGGGCTGTAGGTTCGGATACTGCATAGCCAGTCCATGCATTGCTGGCGAACGTGTACGTGTCATTGTTACGGTTGAGACCGTCAGTAAAGACGTGAAAGTGGGCATCGAGCGGGCGTGGACTGAGGTCAGGAAGGGTTGGTAGCGACCTTGATGCGAGTCTGCCACAGGACCTTTCTGTTTGTGCCGTCTCCAACTGAAGCTGGGCGTTGAGGGACGACAACTGTTTCTCCAGGGCCTTCTTTCTCGCCTTGTTCTTGTCGCGAGCAGACTTGGCTTCTTGGCAGAGACTCTCGATTTCGCGTAGCTGGGCCTCCAGTGTACGGGCAGTCTCGAGAACGTCGAATGCAATGGGCGCGGTAACGGCAATACGGGTGCTAGACATGTTGAAAGGATCGTACTGCCAGTAGGATGGTTGTGGTTGGAAACAGATTGTGGTTGGAAACAGAAGGTGGTTGGACTTGGTGCGATCGATTTCCGGCGGTAGAACTTGAACCAGCACCACCTCGCCCTTTGTCAACCATGCCAGACATCTCGCCACTTGCATCCGACATTATCAACAAGGTCCCGGACTTGCTGCACAAGCTGAATCGTTACCTGGACCAGAATGGAAAGCTTGTAGTCCAATGCGATAACTTGGAGGCGGAGATAGCCCTCGTCACCGCACGCCTGGAGACTCAGCGACAAATTCGCGAAAGGATGAGTTCCGTCAAGAAGCCTGAAGCTGAAGGTTCGTATGTCTGTCTTCTAGTCCGCTACGCTTTTAATTTCAGCCGCGTCTTCAGTGGACTTCAGCTTCACCCGTGGAGAGAACCCTCTCCAGAAGAACGAAGGTTCACCTGTCTTCTAGTCCAGTGACGCACCGCACCTCACCACAATTTCAGAGGTCATCGAGCAGACCCAGACGAATAAAGGCGAGCACCCCTTCATCAGTCCACCTGGGTCGAAGTAATTAGAATCATCCGCGTTCCGCGTTTTCAGAAAACGATGCCCTCGCGATGGTAGTAACACCTAAAGCAAGCGCCGATAAAAAGGGCAAAGAGGTAAGCATAACCGTGTGGCCTCCACTCCAAGCCTTGTTCATATATTTAGAACGAGCGATTCCAGTGCGACATCGGTGCTAGCCTTCGCGATGGACATATAAGGACGGACATCTCGGGCGAAGAAGCCATGCCTCTATCCAGATTCTAGAAATTTGTATTCAAGGTCGCAATGATGCATTCAGTTCTCATCCGGTCCCGTGAAATGGGAAATGTGCTGCACACCTGCATACCTCCTCGGAGGCTGAACACTGGTACTGAGACGCCCGATTGCCGCGCATATCATACAGCGTTCAGCCATTGAAATGTCAATGCTAGATACAATTTCCGAGTTCGGAGTGATGGAGCAGCTGGTGCATTAGGTGTGGCGTGCATTTTTTTTCATACGTTAGTGGCATCGTGCATGCTGATTTGTTGCCAACATGCAGGACAACTTTGGCCGATCCCATGTACGTATTGCACAGAAATGCCTTCTGGCCATTCGGCCCGGTGAAATTCGGTATACTAATAATGCACCGCGGTTGACTCGTCCACCCACCCGACAACCTTGTCGGTTGCCGGAATGCCCATGTGCTCTGTGGATCCTCATGCGTTATTCATTGAAACCGAGATACCTGTCTGTTTTGACGGTCGCCTGCAACTATTCAGACTTCAACTAACCACCGAACAGCGTATCCCAGGTTGGACCACTAGCTGACGGGATATAAACGTTCCGTGTACAACTTTTAGTAGTGCATGCCACACAATCCTTTCAAACGCCCATCCTGACATTAAACTTCTGCACTATAGAACTACCTGCATCAAGCAAAGAGCTTCATATTCAGCTAGAAGGCGCCAAAATAGTGGCGGGGTCTCACGGAGTGCCTCAACGAGATTTTTGCGTTGCCCTCGAATGGTAACATGGTGTTGGCCGATTCTTACTGATCGCCTGGTGCTTCTTGCATTGACTTTACATCAATCTTCTTGGTCTTTATAGCCAGGAACAAACCAACAAGACTAATAGTCGCCGACGCTTTTCTTGGTGCGTCATCAACGCTGACTGCACCCGGCTGTAGAGGGATGACACGAGCGCTCCTTCGTTCTAAAAATTTGCGGCCAGCACAAGTCTTTACCCAATGATCAGACTTCCTATCAGCGTCGTTGAGTCGGTGTGGATCGACCCACCATCCCTATTCGTCAATTCAGTTACTGCACACGAGCCATTTTCTTCACGCCCGCCTGTCCCCACCTGATCTTCAGCCCTAGTACCGAAAAGGCGGCTTCGAATTCTTCCTGTCATTCAACTCAAAAAGCAAGATTGGCTCCTGAGACGTGATTTCGATAGAGGCGGTAGCGGTCAGGTTACGGTTTCGCGAATGGGTTTCATGATCATCGGTTGCGATGAAACTTTCGCCTTGGCCTTCTTCGGCCAATTTTTTGGTTTGTTCGTGGACACTGTAAATCGGGGTTTGTATACGATGTGTGGAGTGCTTATGTTGATCCATCTACAGTCGTGTTCAGCCTTTAAAAGCAGGGTTACGGTACTGGTCAGTTGTCGATATCTTTCATTTTACTTTCAATTAATATGCCATCCCCCTTGCCTGCGTCCTTCTCAGTACTCGTTTTCTTCGTCTTCATCGTGTGCTGGTATGCTACTGCTCGCAGAGCCCGACGACCAGACGGACCAACCCCAGCTTGGTTTATCGGGAACGTCTTGCAAATCCCTTCCAATAATCCGGAGCATAAATTTACAGAATGGGCACGTACCTACGGTGGGTATCGTTTTCTGGGAGTTCTAAGAACTACTGACCGGGTCTACAGGCGATGTCATTTATCTAAAGGTTTTTAGCCAGTCTCTGATCGTCCTAAACAGCCGTGAGGCTGCCCGAGAGTTACTGGAGCAACGCGGCGCTATGTATTCCGATCGCCCGCGTTTTGTATTATTCTCCGAAATGTATAGTTACAACCCACCCCTTGTCCCAGCCGTTCACTTTTTTCGTCAGGATGGGATGGCAAAACGCGTCTACGCACGTCAGATAGTATGTCGCCGAGTTTGTTTGCTGGATTCTCCAAGCTAATGTCGGCTAGTGGGGCCCGATTCCGAAAACATAGGCGCTTCATGAATCAAACGTTCAACCAACAAGCTGTCGCGGACCTTCAACCTATACAGATAAAGGAGGCTCTAACTTTGATGGAAGGACTGACTGCGACTCCTGAGTTATTTATTGACCATATTAGACGGTGAGTGCCATTGCTGCGGAGCATACCGTCGCCTATATTTTCCACTACAGATACGCCGGTGCCACAATCCTGAAAATCGCCTACGGAGCGGACGTTAAGTCAAGTGATGACCTCTATATCAAGCTAGGTCAGTGATTCATTTTTGTTTTACTTTGGTGATGGGTGCCCTGAGGAATACGGTTGTAGCCGAAAGAGCAGCCACAATGACTGTACGGTCGGGTACACCCGCCGCTACACTCGTTGATTACTTCCCGGTAATGAGGTGCGTATCGCTTGTTTGACTTTCCGTTGACATCGTATGGCCTGACACTTTCCAGATACATTCCCACATGGGCACCATTTTCCCGTTTCAAACGCGATGCGCTTCAAGTAAAAGCTGCCGTTGACCAAATGATGTCACTTCCCTATGAACGGGTCAAGGAAGAGATGGTATTACTGGTTTATGATCGAGGGTCTCTGCGTCTTCTCTGACGGACTTTGTAGAGCATGGGCACCGCAGCATCGTCGTTGACCTCCCGACTGATAGAGGCACATCTCAACACAGGAAGTATCACGCACGAGGACGAGGAAGACATCAAGGGCGTTGCAGGGACATTATACGCTGCTGCGGAAGATACCGTAAGGTCTCCGTTGAAAACGCTAAATAGCTCAATTATTGATCATTATGTCTTCTAGTCTGTTTGTGTGATCACCTCATTCATCCTGGCCATGGTCCTGTACCCCGAAGTATTTGTCAAGGCACAGGATGAAATGGATGATGTCGTAGGCAGGGCACGATTGCCGGACCTGAATGACAGAGAAGCCCTGCCGTATCTCGATGCTGTCATCAAAGAGGTGTACAGGTTCGTGCGTCATCAAAGGCAGTGAACATTAAAAGAGGCTCATAGATTACTGCAGATGGAATCCTCCGGTACCTTTGGGGCTACCTCATCGAGTGATGGGCGACGACATTTACAGGGACCGCTTCATTCCCAAGGGCAGCACGGTTCTGGCAAACGCCTAGTATGTCATTTGGACTACATCGATGTCGTCAGCGATATTTACGCTGTGCATAGTGCGATCCTGAAGAATTGCCCTGATCCGGATACCTTCCTTCCTGAGCGGTTTGAGGATCCAGAGGTCTTGAACCCCCGGGACGTAATATTTGGATTTGGGAGAAGGTCAGCGGTGGTATTTCAGATGCCTCTGTTCTTGAAGCTGACTGTTGGTGACAGGAAGTGCCCTGGAAGGTATTTCGCTGATGCAGGAGTGTGGCTGGTGCTTTCCATGATCATCTCAGGGTTTGATATATCAAAGGCCAAGGATTCTGAAGGGAACGTGATTACACCTGTTGCCGAATTCGAGTCGGCCTTTGTCCGGTGCGTTGTCGTCGCTGATTCAAGCTGTCTATGACATATGGTATATCTTTTCCAGACACCCAAAGAAATTCAAGTGTTGCATCCGACCCCGAAAGTAAAAATGGCTTCGGTCCCGACGAGAGGGCTAATTGGTTACTTAAAGTCGTCGATATTAATGTTCCATATCGTACTCGTGTTATGAATAATTAGGTAAATCCAACTTATTTTGGCGCTCGCCGCTCTGTGGAAAAAATCTTCGGATAAGTTGACAATGACTGTCCATGCGGTGTTCAATGGCCGTCAATCTTTATGTACTTTTTCGTATCGTTATTTACCTTGGTACTACCAGCTGCAAGCGCCACACTTTCAAACTCCGTAATGTCCGCGACTTAGCACCGACCGGCGGCAGGTGCTGCTCTCTCCAAACTTCTTCCTTATCCACAGCCGCCGTGAACCATGCCAACCTTGGCATTCCCCCCTGCCTATGACATCAAGTAAATGTATTACTGAGCTAACTTTACAGAACGTAACTCTATCGATTCCATATCGATACCCTTGGTGCGCTCCTCGTCGCGGTTTCAGCTTGACTTCGAGGAGTGCGATCACTTTCCTTACTCACCGTCATTTACTTGAGGCGACTGCTTGCCGGATCGGAATTCTCGCGATGATGGACTACGATAGGGATTCTGGAGCATTTGTCCAACCCTACTAACCGGCATCTCATCTTCAAGAAACCAAACAATCATCCAGAATATGGGCGTCTTCCATCTCGGTCCCTGACAGAGGAACCCAATTGGAGCTACCGTTGAACGCACCCCGGGTCGCGCTCTCAGTTACAAGTGGATATGCCGTCGACGCGCTATGTGCCTCCGGTTAACGTATATGTGCGCTCGGAGGCTCTTGGTTACACCTCGGCCCAGGTTTGACTGAATGTGATTACTACTTACTCCCGCTCGACAATAAGGTCCATAAAATTACTCTCAGGAAAGCTCCAGTTGGCCCGTCTCATGATCAGTCCTTCTATCATTGATTCCCTTTGATTCCACATCGTACCCTGGCTCGGGTGCCCACTGGCCCGTGGATTGGAAGGCCCGGATGACCACTATCTGCTTTGCGACGTCCACGAAAGTCGATAATTGAATTGTTCTACGCTTCCAGCCGATGCATCTTCCATCAGAAATTCGAGAAGGCTATCCGATCGAAATGCTTCCTGTCAAGTACTGTTGTACCGCCTTTCGATAGAGCTTGCGCGTTATGTCGCCTGGGTGTATGTTCCGTTCGGGCACTTCGAAACTGCTGTGGCTTCCTTTTATCGGGTATTTCATGTGGATGCGTCTTATTTTCTATTTCTACTCTGTTCCGGAATTCTCATACATACTGCAATGCATCCGCTACGGTGATCGATCCGCATTCAGCCATGTTTTCCAAGTTTAAAAGCGAGGCCGAGAATATGCAATGTATCCTTCCTTCACTCCCTGCCACCATGTTTTCTTCAGAGGCCTCGTCATTGGTGATACCTCTTCTCGTCGCTTTCGCCATCGTCGCGTATGCGAGATATTCGCGCACACATAAACTCTCTGTACCCGACGGACCAAAACCGACTTGGTTCATCGGTAACGTCCTGCAAATTCAGTCAAGTCATCATGAAGAAACGTTCACAGAGTGGGGAGCCCTCTACGGTTAGACAGTGATTCCTACATCGTTTGGGAATGTCGTGACCAATCTTATTTGCAGGCGATGTCGTCCATTTCAAAGTGTTCAGCCAGTCCACAATTGTCCTCAGCAGCATTCAAACTGCTCAAGAATTACTTGAGCGCAGGAGCGCTATATACTCTGATCGTCCACGATTCGTTCTACTAGCAGAGATGTACATTATGCTTCATTCTTCACCCTCGACCGTGTCTGACATTTTTCCCCGTATAGGATGGGATGGAACCATTCAACTACACATATTCGATAGTAAGTTTCTTCCCGTTCTCTTGGAGACGTCTAGTGAACGGAAATTTGCTAGTGGACCGCGTTTCCGGAAACACAGACGTTTCATTCACCAAACTTTCAACCACCGTGCCGTTAAGGATCTTGAACCCATACAAAATCGGTCAGCACAAGCATTGATGAAGGGGCTAGCCGACAGTCCTGAGGTATTTTTGGATCATATCAGAAGGTTAGTGCTTCTTATTACGGATGATGATCTCGCCTGAATGAACAACATCAACAGCTATGCCGCGGCTAGTATTCTTAAAATCGCGTATGGTGCCGAGGTCAAATCAAATGATGATCTTACTCTCAAGCTAGGTCAGTTATGGTTACTTCCTTGGTCGCTTGAAGTTGATGTCTTCTAGCTGAGAAGGCCTTGAAGATGACGATACAATCCGGCTCACCGGCTGCTACATTAGTGGATTACTTCCCGCTGATGAGGTTGGTGGCGCGTCTTGGGAATGAAATTTATAGTGCTGATACCTTTACTTAGGTATATACCCACATGGGCTCCCTTCTCGGCATTCAAACGTGATGCGATAGAAGTCAAAGCCGCAGTAGAACAGATGATGACCATTCCATACGAACAGGTCAAAGAAGAAATAGTAATGAATTCATTTACTACCCCCATCTTTCATTTCATCACTGATTATTTGTTAAAGAATATGGGAACCGCGTCGCCCTCGCTGACCTCGAGGCTGATCAAAGACTGTCTCGTTATGGGTACCATTTCAGACGAAGATGTCGAGGATATCAAAGGTGTGGCTGGGACGTTATATTCTGCGGCCGAAGATACCGTAAGCTTCTCTCAGGTTTGTTGTTAAAACAAGGGCGCTAAAACTTTGATACGGGACAGACTGTTTGTGTGCTCACTTCTTTTATCTTGGCGATGGTTCTCTACCCGAGTACGTTCGCCAAAGCACAGGAAGAAATGGACTTTGTTGTGGGGCGGGGCCGTCTGCCGGATCTATCCGATAGGGAGTCCTTGCCATATCTTGAATCCGTCATCAAGGAAGTTTACAGGTCAGTAGAATTTACGCCAAGGCCTTGGTCCAACAAAGCTAACAGCTTATCGATGAAGATGGAACCCTCCTGTACCCTTAGGCTTGCCCCATCGGGTGATGGAGGATGATATTTTCAGAGATCGTTTTATCCCGAAGGGCAGCACTATTCTCGCGAATATCTAGTACGTTCTTTTTTTTGGCTTTACGAAATTTGTTCAGTAATACCACGATTCTAGCGCAATGATGAGAAATTGCTCCAGCCCTGACGTCTTCCGTCCTGAACGATACACAGAAGAACAGGAAGACTTCGACCCTCGCGATGTGGCGTTTGGTTTTGGTAGACGGTAAGGTTCAAGACAAATTGTTATTCGTAACCTTGACACTAAAAAGTTTTCCCGCAGGAAATGTCCCGGGAGGCATTATGCGGACGCGGGGATTTGGATAGCTGTTTCGATGATTGTTTCCTCATTCGATATAACAAAAGCCAAGGACTCGGACGGGAATACCATAACGGTGGTCCCGGAATTCGAATCTTCTTTTGTGAGGTATGTGAAGGCATATCATTCTACTTGGCATCTAGACTCAAGGCCTTCGTAGGCATCCCAAGGCGTTTAAATGCTCTATCGCTCCGAGGACACTATGATCCCCAATGCTTACTTATAATTATGGATTTTCGGTCAGTGTTAGGTTGGTTTTATTTCGGACATGGACATGGACTTGATTCGCATCTAAATTATGGTTAGCAAAATGTATGTGTGTATTCATACAATGTACTTAAAATTCCAATGTACACATGACTGTTGTACTTGTTGGCGGTTTGAGACGCGGCAGCTTCAGCCGATATGTGCTAAATTGAGTTCCGCTCATCCAGCCGTGTTTCGGCAGCTTGTTCTGGTTTCGTCGGAGTTCGTAATCTCAGTTATCGGCTGAGCCTGACACTGACTTCGGTTTCTAAACTTATGGTGATTCGTTACCTGGATCTACAAGCTTCGGGGTCTCTTCGCACAGATCCTATCGATGATACATTTCCGGTACCGAGGGAAATGGACGTGCCACGCCGACCAAGACCTAGAATCTGTGAGTTCAATTGTGTAAAGAACCAGTTCGGTAGCGGCACCTGATCCTGTGATATGGAAAGTTGACTTGCCTCACTAATGTTTCCTTTTTGATTTTGACAAAGAACTCATCTATTATTCTTCACAGGTGCTGCCCTTGCGATGATCATGGCTCCGCAGATTTCTTTTGTACTGGTACAAAGGCAAAGCTATGAACAAAGAGCCACTGGTAACCGATGCCGAGCGCGAATCTCCTTGGGAAAGTGTCGTTTAGACTATATGAAAACGAGCCATCGATAGTCCCTCCCATCGATCCCAACTACCATGAAGCGTGGTTTCCTGCTTACTGCGAAAGCAAAGCGCGAACTAGCGAGCCCGACCAATACCTCCAAAACGGCGACAAAGCAAACAACTTGCGCCAGTCCGCTCGCTGATACAAAAGTTGTTCACAGTATGTCGTACCTGCGCTTGCTCGTTTCATCGAATTTACTGACTAATATTATACAGTTTCTGCAGATGAAATGCCTGACGACATCTTAGATGTCAGATGGTAGTACTCCTTCCTTGCGCCTCTTGATATGAAGCAAGTTAATAAATGTCGACAGATGAGCTGATGAAGAAGACCAATGAGATGATGAGTACGTGGGGATTAACTGCTGACGATTTAAAAGGCATGTGCCAGCATGCATTATATATTCAGTCGGTCTTACGTTCTCTACTTAGCCTTGGCCCCGGTTCCCGATGAGAATGATCCTGGTTCATTCGACGACAAGACCCCTCATGCCGACGACGAGGCATGGTGCGACGTACAAGTCCCATTCGCTGGCGGGTGGTCCCAGTGCCTGCTGTCCGGCTATCTCAAATGACGACTTAGGTCTATTTCCGGGTTCCCCCGACCTTTGAAAGAGACGGAGGATAAAGCCTACATCATCTCTTCTGCACCGGGCAAAGGGTTGGGCATGTTCGCAACGCGCAAGATCAAAATGGGCGATCCCATTGCCGACGAGAGGCTTTTGATGGTTGTACCTCTTGTTCCTGTCGGTCTATCGGTGGCTCCTGTACGAGAAGGCATGACGAAGGAGGAGAAGAACCAAGCTATTCACGATCACAGCGAAGGGATTACGCGTCGCGTTTTTGAGTCTATGCATGAGGAGAGTCGGAAGAAATTTATGGAGCTTCACAATAGCCACATGGATGATGGGAGCGGTCCAACTATGGGCGTGATTCGGACGAACGGCTATGGCCTTGGCGATGAACTGAAAGACGAAACTGGTAGGTCGTCAGATCGCCACTTTGATGATAGATTTTGACGTATTCTTCCAACGGTAGGAACTGTGGATTTCTATCCAAGTCTAGCCAGGATAAAAGTAGGTTGTCCGTTATCCTTCTACCTGTGTAACTAACGTTCACATTATGAAGAATTGAAGAAAATGATTGGCAAGTATACTAGCGTCTACAACATGCTCTCTAGGGTAAATCATAGGTCAGGCCGCTTCAAGTCCTTACACAGTTTCATGTTCTAACGGTCATCATAATGAAGTTGTTCTCCGAACACACATCGGAAATTCTACATGTCTTCCTTCTCTATGCAGCTTCGCGCAGCTCGGGACATCGAAGAAGGGGAAGAAATTCTTACCACTTACACGGAAGTCCTCCTGCCAGCTGCCGAGCGTGCGAAGGAGCTTGCGTCCTATGGCATCCAATGCACCTGTCGGGCCTGTCTTGACTGCACTAAGATGCGACCCCATATGCGCCGCCGTGGAGCAAACTGTCCAGCCGTGATCGTCCCATGATACAACAGCGGGGCATGCGACCCGATGCTTGGATAGATCCTGCGGTCGAGATTCTGGCGAAGATAGAGGAGGAAGAACTCCGGGATCGTCTGCGTACCACAAGACGTTGCATCAGCTATTCAATGCGTATGTGCACCAGAACGACGAGAAGAAAGCGCTGATGTACGGCGAGAAGTTGTGGTTTGCTGCTTTGGCGGCTGGGGAAAAGCAGCTCGAAACGTTTAGGAATGCAGAGTTGATGAAGAAGTCGCCGCAGTGCTCGTGGCGGGGATGACAAGGGGGATACGCTTTGTGCAGTCGTTATCTGGGCCACTGGAACGAGGCTACCCGGTGGTGCTAAAAACGTGTAAATTTAGCTTTTTTGATCGGTTCTGACTGTCGGTTGCGAGCGAGAGGACTGACTCGTTTCTGGTTCCTTTCCGGACCACTTGTACTTGAATAACGTCCGGGATAAGAGGGGGAGGGGGGGCAACGGTGTGGACGAGCGGTGTTACTTCGTACTGCTAGTCTATCGGAGCCTCGATGTTTTTTCCCTATGGCCGCTTTCCTCCCCTAATCGTGATTTTGTTATTCATAGGTGTGCCCTATCGATGTGGAGCTGGCTTGAACGTTTGGCTTTCGATGCCCTGTTGAATAGAGTCTATCCGATCAAAGGTCGGTCTGCCTCTTCAACGTTTTCTTTGATAAAGTCATATTTACTCTTCTCCAGACGCGTTACAATCGCAGAGTTTCCTTCTTTATTAGCACAAAGCAATCCGTGAACAAAGGGATCAATGTTGCCGAGCGCAGATCTTTTTGGACAGGCAGACTTCTTTTGGCGTATATAAGAATAGGTCATCTATGGAGCTCCCCTTCGTTCCCAACCACCATGAAGCGCGGTTTTCTGACCACTGCAAAGGCCAAGCGCCAGTTTCTGCCTGAATCCCGAGAATACTTCAAAACCGACGACAAAAGAAACCGACAGGTTTGCCAGCCGGCTCAAAGGATGACTTGAAGGACGTGTGAAATTTACCGAAGGTATGTCGTGCATGTGGTTGTGTACGCGATGTATTACTGAAGATGTTCTACAGTTTCTCATGAAGAGTTTCTCGACCGTATGTGGAAAGTAAAGGCATTACAAAAGGTACTTCTTTCATATCGTCTCTCGATGTTCGGAAGGTCAATAAAATCCTTTACAGAGGAGGCGATGAAGGGGGTCAGGAGATGATGGATGATGGGATACACTGACGGCGACTTTGAAAAAGGTAAGCGCTGTGTGTGATTGTCTATGATACGAGCCTTATCGATCCTGCATTAGCTTCTGCCTTGGTGCCCGACGAGAATGACCCGGTACCTTTGAAAATAAGCCTCAGAAGGATGATGACATTTCGTACCACGTGCAGGTCCCCTTCCCTGGCGGATGGTCCCAATGCTTGATATCTGGATATCTTGACCGACGACTCAAGCACATCTCCGGGTTTCCGCGACCTCTGAAAGAGACGGGAGAAAAGGTCTATCGCATCTCTTCAGCCCCGGGAAAGGCTTAGGCATGTTCGCGACGCGCAAAATCCAGATGGGCGACCTCATTGCCGACGAGAGGCCTTTGATGGTCGTGTCTCTGTCGCCCAAGGGTTTTCGAGTGGCTCCCCTTCTGAAAGAAGGTGCTACGCAGGAGGAAAAATACCAATCTTTGGATCAATCTGAGGGGTTGTGCGTTCTGTTTTGGACGAATGTCTGAGGAGAGTCAGAAGGTGCTCATGGGTCTTCATAATGGCCACTTGCACGATGGATCCGTCCGATAGGGTTTGGTTCGCACGAATGGATATGGTCTCGAGGATGACCTGAAGGATGAGACTAGTAGGTTGTCAACTTTCTTGAGAATGATCATT
>NW_026848503.1:0-54806 GCF_030435595.1 Desarmillaria tabescens
CCGGAACTTAAACGCGGTAGACTCAAGAAGCCTGGCTTAGGCCGAACATCGCCGAAGGCAAAAGTAATTATGTGAACCGATATTTCCGAAGATTACAAGGGCCCCTGCTAGAGAAAAGAAATCTATCCTTCATCCCAAAGGTCATGTAGGCTTATCGGAATGTAGACACGTCGTATAAGTCCGATGTCGATAAATAAGCGGTAGCACCTCACGCCCCGAACCAGCCTCCTGGTCAACCTTCTCTACTCTCAACACCTGAGCAAGATACAGCTGCGACGACAGCACCGGAGCCTTCGACAACTTCTTCTGCATACCCGATTCTAAAAACTCCAAATCGTGCAACGGTATCGGCGGCGTGACGAGGCGACACGAAACGGCCCCCAATGACCCAGACAAAATGGGTATCCCCTCCTCGCTGTGGGTATGCGGTATGCGATCCCACATGTTTTCTTCAGCGTTGACAAAGTCTTCTGCCCTGGGAAGCTGGTGTTCTGCGAGGATGTTCACGACGAGGTGCGGTGTGGAAGGGTCCGGGGGTGTATCTTGGATCGCGTTGGCCAGACGAGAAGGCATACGCAGGGAGAAAGCGACGAGGGGGTGGGGGTCGAGGGCAATGGACGTGAATGACGAAAGCGTCGCGCCGTGGTAAGGGTAGCCCGAACGCGTCAAGGCTGTCACGACCGCTACGGGCTGGGCTGCCCTTCGCATGAGGTCATGGAAGTCATTCTTCACTGTCTCTTCAGTAAATATAGTGGTAGGAAGATTTTGAGTCAAGCGTCGAGCCTGTTGGAACCTTGGGAGAAGAGAAGGGTGACATACGAAAAAATTGGAACGATAAAGGGAAGACATGGCCTTGTTGACAGATGGTGTCCATTTGACCTTTTGGCCTCGAAACCCAACAAGAACAAACTGAGGGCAGGAAATACATCTGACTTCAACCTCAGCCGCCCAAATCTCATTTTAGAATACACTGGTAGGTCTTGTGAAACTTTCCTCTTTTCCCTCCTCTGTTTCGCTTTCTTTTAATTCATTCTTAGACCAACCTACAGGCACTGAGTCGATAGCGAGCTAATACATCGACAACGAAAATCATATTATGCAGGTAATTGATAACTGTGTTAAGATCTAGCCTTCAACTATCAGGTAGGTCGACATCGACCAGATTTACTAGAGGGATATTGTAATGCAGCAATGTAGGACAAGATGCGATGATTCGCCGGAATCTATTAAGCTAGTTCGATGATGGGGCGCTGACTAAGTAGAAAGCGGAAAGTCTCACTACTCTGTGGACAATACACCCATATGGTTTCAGTAGATCCTGCGTCGACGGTGAGTTGTGATCTTTCAATGCATCTTGAACAGTATTCTGACGACCGACCAGGAAAATCCCTTACAGATTCTACTGAAGCGGCTCGAGGCCGACGAAGTGGATGCGCTTGCGAAACAGTGCGGTGTGGATGGATGGCTCGACTCTGTAGATGTCTTGGATGCATGTACTCTGCAGAAGGCCATTGTCTCTGGAGATCACAAAAATGCTCCTCTTTGGTTTCAAAATGAATGAATATCCACCATTCTTCAGCCTTACCTGGACTGTAATTATCTGTATCTCTGAGAATATTAATTTCACTGCATATTCATTGGGCCATATATCATGTAAACATCAACAGTAGAAAGATTCACTACCTGGATATTGGATGCTTTGTGCAGACAAATTTCCCTCCAGCACATCTGGATGTAAAGATTGAAGAGGTCATTGATCCCTGCTTCGGACTACATATCATTTGTTCAGGCTAGTCTCGGCTCTGGTACGGGAAACTGTACTTAGTCACAGCGCTTTATTTCAGAAAAAACCGTGATCAGAACTAGATACAAATGACAAATGCTTGCTGGTACAAAGAATACGTCGAAGAGATACTTAATAATGGTCATCAAATCCCATAGTGGTTCAAAGTTTGATATCTCAGGTGACAGTGAAAGGCTTGACCTTGTCTACGTCGAAGACCTGGCATGCCGTCGGTCTACGTTACCCTGGTACCTGCCTTTAGATTATGCCCTTTCCGACACGAGAACTCGCTGGGCTCCTGACCCCCATTCATATAGCACCTTTGGAAATCTCACTCGTAACGCTGCTGTCGCTCTTTCTCAGGCTGGTCATCTAAAGGTAAGCTTGTGTTGAACGTCCACATGGGTACCCGTTGAATTTAATTTGACGAAGCTCTTCACGCCAATGGTTCTACATGTGGCCAAGCGCGTGTGATAACAACTGTCTTGTGGTGAGTACCAAAGTATCCCAAATGGAACCATCGTTCTTGGTTCATCAGTATCAGTAACACTGAAAACTTTGACCCAATGGTATCCGAGTCATGACTTCAGCCCCCGCGATGTGATGAGCACCTGCTGTACTATAAGCTTTGGATAGTGGCTAGATCTGTCTTTCGAACCAGTGGGGTGAGGGCCGACGCATCCGCGCGGCAGGTCCGAGTCCTATGTTTTTTTTTGTAATCTGTTGTTCATGTCAGAAATAAGCATCCGATCATATAATAGCCTGCCTATGTATGAACATACCATGATCTTTTCCCATCTTGTCTCGCGTCACGTTGACGTTGTCGAGCAGTCCTTCTTGCAATGCCTATCTTCCCAGTATCCTTAAACCATTTCTATGGGTCCACACGCTGAAGCGTTGCGAGCCATAGTAGTGCATAATATCCCCTAACCGAAACTCCATCACATCATCGGCCAAAGATCAATAATGGTGTGCACAATGGATTATCAAAGAACCAGTGCATCGTGGACCACGGCAACCTTCCTGTTCTAGCAAAAGAAAAACAGAAAGCACCATTAACACGCTCATCGAAGACAGGATGAAGGAAGAACCTCAGCATCTCGCGTGGATGGGTAGATGAACATGAACAGACAGCTTTATTGATTGGTACTAACGGAACCATACGATACAACGATGTTGGAATAAGCAGAGCTCGTATCGATGATGATGCAGTGTTGTCATGGCGAGAGTGCAGATGCAATGGACAAAATGATTTTCACCACCACCGGCATAATAGTGGCATTGGATCTGCCGCCAATCGTGAAAGAGTCTCCGTGAGCGCCCACATGCTGACATGAGGTAAACAAATAACCATACCTTTTCAAGGGGAATAAGAGACGAGATCATTTTCTCAGCGAGTCGGTGACACTGTCCAGTCTGAGCAGCCAAGGATTCGGCAGAATGATTGAGGCGCTGAGAGAGAGAGAGAGAGATAGAGTTCTGGCAGGGTCAATTACGGGATTGGATGCCTACAACAGCACAAGAGTACGGCGCGGCGGAGTTCCCGAACCCACACCCCCAGCCCAAGGAAGTGATAGCCACACGAGAGAGACAAGGTCAGTGTAGGTATCCACCCCAAAAGGACTCCGAGGATACTGGCAGGGACAGCCACGGCACACTGAGGACTACGAAGTCAAGTATTTAGAGGAAAATCGAGGGAGGCAAGTAAAAGTGAGTGCTGTATTCGAAGCGCCGTGAACACCATCTGATGGATACCAACAGATATGCGAAAGGGAGACCACGCATGTTCAGGATAGAGAATATCGTCGAGACACAATGTTCAGTGGTATTCGTGAAATACAGAAGCGGAGGCGTAAGGATGAACATGGTATTGAGGGCACTTGCACCTGTGAACTGTGACCACACACAATGGTAAGCAACGATCAAACAATTGACGAGAAAGGAATGACAAACGCGATGTATTTTAGAATGCGGCAAAGAATAAGAGTACCGTGGGTAAAAAGGGCACACTACACACCCTGAGGATGATCAATGAAGCTTGAAGCACCACGTAGGATTCGAGTACGAAGAAAATGGAAGTGGGACAAAGCGCAAGTGCAAGAGAGGAGAGCTCCAGGAGTGGGGAGGAAGGCGAAGACCGGTAGGGAGACGACGAAGAGGAAGAAAGAGAAGGCAAAAAATGGAGAAACATAAAGTAGGTACGAAGGAAGCAAGCAGGAGAAGCGCACGGAAAGATAATGAGGAGAGAGAAAAGTGGACGAGAAGTGAAGCGGAAAACAACGGACAAGGACACGGACGAAAGCGGGGTTGAATAGAAAAATTCCCACGGAAAGCTCAGGTAGGGAAATTGGCAAAGTCCGTTAAGGTTTGATACCTCGAATAAATTTTCCCACGGCCAATTCCACCTGCATAATGACCGAGAATCCTATATACATAGGACTCGGAATATGTACTAGTTACCTGCGAATGGGAACCGAAAATACATAACAATACTGGCGTAACAGCCGATGAAGGCGATTGTCTTCAAGTTGGAATTGGGATGTCCTTGACTGAAAGCATTACGGCGCAATATAAGCCAAAGTTAAAAGGTAGCAAAGATACAGCTGCTAATGAGATGTATACATATACGAAGGCAGACATAAATATTTTGAGAGCGGAACGCGAAGCACTATTAAGGTCACCCGATACCGAGCTCACTGGCTGGTCAACTCCATCGTCGAGCCGCTTCTTTCCGGGGAGACTATATGGCCTTGCCAGGTAGACAGAGACATGGATTTTTGTAGAGAGGTAGACGCATTGCCACGCGCCGCAGCTTCTCGTAAATTGATGATAAGGCGGCAAGCCTGTGATACGGCATTTGAAGTACAGTGCAAAGGACGAAAAAGGGACATACAGCAAAAGAATAGACACAAATGAGCCAGCTGTAGACGAGACAAACAGTCAGTGCGTGACGTTGGTCCTGCGGCGCTGAAAAAACTTACCAGCCCAAGATTTCTCCCAAAATGCCGGTACCGAGAACATACATTACGGTCGAAGCAACAAGAACAGCTGTAGCAATTTGAGGTAACTGTTAATTAAAGTGACGTTCTGTGCTGTGCTCACGAAAAATTCTGGAGGTGAATAGGTGAGATGCGTTAAGGAGGGGTTTATGGTACTGCTCACAAGAAGAAGAATACAGCACCGTCCCGGAAGAATGACACTAAAAGAGGTGATACTTGTGACATAGTTCTCATCCGCGACGGCCTCCAACGTCCATCCTCAAAGAGTTTGGCCATGGTCATAACGAAGAAAATCGCTGGCGAATCAGCATGCCAAGCGTCAGATCCTGAAACAGCAGCTAGCAGGTGCAGACAACACAGGCTTACTTGCTATCAGTGTCGTAGGAATCCTAACATTGACATTAGCAAGCATACTTGGCTCGGATAAGGGTCGATACAGACCATGTTGTCAAAGTGAACATCACGTTAGGTCGGGAAAAGCAACCTGGCCATGGCAAGCCGAAAGGAGCCGTGAATGTCGTCTCAGACGCTTTCTTAGCCGAAACGAAGGAGCAAAACAGCTCCAGCTAACACAAAACCATCAGATACAGTGTGTCGTTTCCAAATTCATAAGAGTAAAAATACCGCAAATTCGACTGTCACAGATAGCAAACTCATTGTCAGACCGTTAACTCATGAGACGGGACTCACCGATGACTAGGAATACCAGAAACGCAAGGACTATGACCAATTTCAGCAAAAGGAACCAGGAATCTACTACCCGAAGACGCATACCTTTTACTTTCTTTCCGTACATGGCATTAAGGCGCATGACTAAGATTACATTGACAACCGTTGTGAAGAGTATTTCTCCCAATCTGCAAATCCGTGAGAACTTCACGTGCACAAAGCAGATAGAGCCGTACAAAACCTTGGCCAAATACCACGTCTTGCAGCTAGAAGGAAGTATTTCACAAACTCGTATACGGACGGGTCTTAGATACGGAGACGCACAACTGTGCCTCAAGATATCAGCGACTCGATCATAGTAGTACTATTCTGCTCTCACCTTTATGGGCAGACCGACTATGTTATTGACTATCGGAGAGAAGTTGTGTAGTTCACCTATCAGTACGAGTCGAGGCGCGTACCAACAAACATATGTCTATGAAGTATTGGTGTCAGTATGCATTAGAGCGACGAGCACCTCGACTCACATAACATACAATAGAGCGTAGTACCTGGCGAATAGGTACAGCATTTTCGGGAAGGACCATGCGCTTCTGCACGAAAATTCAGTACTGGACAGAATGATACAAAACGAACTTACTTCCAAACATATTCCACCTTTTAAGTCAGCAGACATTGAGTATTTCGTCAATCTCACAAAATTAGAAATCCAGTACTTCTTTGTGAAACATGATAATGATGTCATAGATAAGAAATGCAATAGACGACACTGGTGGCGGTTAGCAGTCGCAAGCTGTACACGAGCGAAGCACATACTTTGAGAGTAAGTGACCATCCGTGATGTCTGCATGGACTTGACGATCTCCAAGATCGCCTCCGTGGAAGCTGAAGACGACATCTTTGAACCACGAAGTTGGGAGGGCTTCTGCACGTTCAACAAGACTATATGTAGAGTGGTATTGAGATTACTCACCACAGTTTTTGGAGTATCTAGTATGATCCGTAATCCCACTGCATAGGCGCCTTGCCAAGAAGCCATAACAAGGCCATCCTGTGCTCAGCTCAAGTTTCATGCCGGAAGAGTCATCACAGTTGCAGAAAATCGTGATAACAGCATATGGTGTTTCAGGGACTCGAAGATGCTGATAGACCAATCAACTACTAGTAGACGGATTGGTAGATCTCCATACTCATCAAGATATTTGCTGTACAAGGGGCAAAGCGACCGGTCTGAGAAATAGCAACATTGAGATGGCCAATCAAGATGTGAGTTCAGAGGCCTACTAGCATCTATTTCTGAAGGAACGTTGTTCAATTGCAAGGACTAGGGTAACATATCAGTAGCGCGGTCGGTCCCGGGGAAATTGAAGTGGACTGTTGACATCAGAGAAAACCAAGGGTACGGCGGGTTTTGCCGGGTATGGGTAAGGGTTGCCTTTGCTGGGTGGTGGCTGTACCCGTGCCATGATCCTGGGCTTTTTCGGGGGTATTTTCATCATAGATCAGCTGTAAATGATTGATTAGATCGAAATAAACAATTTCGGATGCCCGAAACCCATGCGGGTTCCGGATATGGGTCAGCCGGGTATGGGTACAGGTCGGCTTCATGGTACCCGTGGGTTGTGACCCGTCTAGATATCTGATTGTGAGCTTGCCATTCAAGACGATCTCTGTTGAAGCGGATATTATCTGTTGCCGCGTGGGAGAAATCACATGGGCATCAGAGAGCTTGGGAGACGTGTCATGAGAAGGGCCGGGAATAGGCGTATGCGTTCTTTTGGGACATGGAGCCTCGTTTTCAGAAAGTTTTCTATTGCCAATGCATCTCGCACGCAACCCTCTAAAGCGAAATTGCCAAGATAAGTGTCGATGCCGATGATGACAGCCTAAAAACGTCTTCCGTCGACTTCGTGGGGGAGCTGTAGCATCCATTAGTCGCTATGAAGACCAAAAGAATACGACCATTTGTTCTACCTTGTCTAGGCCTGCCAATTCGGCGCGGATGCGTCTAAGCTCATGCAGGATCTGGATCTTCGAGCGCAAGCGTTGGAGATCCTCCTCCGCCTGAGCGACCCACAGCATGGCTGCATTCACGACTTCGGTGTCAACAACGTCTCCCAGGGTCATACCAAACCTGGCTGCCAGTTCCTCCTCGATCTTTTCACCACGCGCGATTTCCCGCTTCAAATATTCTTCCTAATCAACCATTAGACTGGCAAGGTAAAAACAACAGGTAGAATCGAACGGACCCTGGTCATTGACTGCAATATCCCCTGAGTTCGATCACAAGTGATAAAGGTGGCAATCCTGGGCAATGGAAGGATGGTGTTCAGGGCGACGAAGTTGATACCAAAGAGAACAGTGAGGCGCCAGCTACCACTAGCGTAGAAAAAGGGCGCATGGTGAGCGGAGAGATGAAGAAAAGAAGACAAAGGCTGGCGGCGGGTTAAAAGTGGGGAGGATCTGCGAAGAAGTACTATGGCCGTATCTAATTAGCGTAGTAATAAGGATATAAAAAGATGTACTGTAGCCCTTCTCGCCATCCACCGACCTCCGATAACTAACAAAAATCGAGAGAGAAGTGAGTAGGGCGTACAAACTTGTGGCCCTAGTAGGCACGACTAGACGACACAAGACGGCTCCTTGCCGCAACAAGAGCAGACTGAGACAATAACTGATATTCATACTTATATAGCTGCTTGTAGTCGTAGTGCAGGCACGGTATGTACTTCTTATGATCCGTTATTTATCATGTAGTACGGTGGTCGAAAGCTTGCTGTGTCTGCGGACGGAGGATCCAGAAAGAATGATACCTGGGAAATGCATGAGTGCTGGCAAGATCATTTCAACGTAAGGTAACTTACAAAGGGGATGTACCCCCTTATAAGAGAAGAACCTGGTTATGCAGCCTGACGCAAGCAACATCTACCTATGGATATCCCAAACGTTATGGCATCTGCATAGTGAAAGGAAATTCCATCGCTAGGAGGCTTTCGGAAGGATGCGTCTGGGTGAATGCGGAAATATGGACGGTAATCGCTCTGACCGGCGAGATAGACCTGTGTCAATCGATCGTCACCTTGAATGGGAGGCAAACTTACGATCAAGACGATCCGTAAATCTGAGCTCAAATTTGGCGCTTTATCTTACAGACGTTCCGAAAAACCTTGTCCACACTGCCAAAAAGGGCAGGTAAAATCAAAAAATCAGATAAATACAAGAAAATCATAGAAATAGCATACAGACTTCATTTGTGCGTGTCATTTAGTAGAAAGATACAAATTTAATGATCCATGGGTGCTGCAGTGTGTCGTAAAGATAATACTTGAAATAAGAGCATCTGACTGATGAAGAACTAGTGAGCGCCGCCAGATTTACATGTTCAGGCTGTCTCGCACCGAACAGCCGGTCACACCTTCATTCTTGCCATCATTGTCGTTCAAGAGACAAGAAAAGACAAGACAGCTTTGAAGAATGATTCTGCATTCAGTCAAGCAGGCCGCCGCCATGATTTTGCCACAGTTTGGACGTCGACAGCTCCCGGTCTCCTGCAACACAATGCCATAGTCCGCCTGCACCATTTCACTGCGACAAAGACACCTGCAACTGGATATCCTGGCTTTATTTCGTCAGTTTTCATGGTTAGGACTGGGTTGGTGGGGGTTCAGGCGTTGTAGACTGGGAAGCTTTGGAGAGGGCGCGGTGGCTGGTATGCTAAACATACATCTTCAAGGGAAGTTATCCACTTTCATTTTGGAACGACTTATTACTATTTACAAGGGAGAAAACATTTCCACAGCCTCCCACACCACTCTAATGCTCCGCCGCTGCCTCCCATTACCGCTAGCACAGACCCCGCTCATGACATCCTACCACTGACCTATTGGCCTCATACCTGTTACATTACCTCTATACACCTCGTACATCCTCAATGAATCTATTTATGATACATTACACTCACGAATGAAGGCACCATGCTATTTTCACGATTTTCTTGCATTTTTTTATTTTTTTATTTTACTTGCCTTGTTTGGCAACCGTGGAAAAGGTTTTTCGGAACGTCTGTACACCTTCCTAAATAGATTTTGATACCCAATTGGGATCCCGCGTGCTCTGTTGCTCTTCAAAGCCAATTGAAGCTAGACCTGTACAACTGAGTCATTATCGGAATGCAGACACGTCGTATAAGTCCGATGTCGATAAATAAGCGGCAGCACCTTGCGCCCCGAACCAGCCTCCTGGTCAACCTTTTCTACTCTCAACACCTGAGCAAGATACAGCTGCGATGACAGCACCGGAGCCTTCGACAACTTCTGCATATCCGATTCTAAAAACTCCAAATCATGAAGCGCTGACTAAGTAGAAAGCGGAAAGTCTCACCACTCTGTGAACAGTACATCCATATGGTTTCAGTGGATCCTGCGTCGACGGTAAATAGTGATCCTCCAATGCATCTTGATCAGTGGTATTCTGACAATTGACCAGGAAAATCCCTTACAGATTCTGCTGAAGCGGCTTGAGGCTGACGAAGTAGATACGCTCGCGAAAAAGTGCGGTTTTTCTGCAGGCCTCGACTCTGTAGAGGTCTTAGACGCAGCCAGATTTCGGGCCTTGCAGATGGAAGAGGAGCTCAACGTCTTGCGCTCAAAAATTGCAAGGATCGAAAATGGTACTCTCCGCTCAGAGCTTACAGCTTTTGCGAGAGTGAGCATGTATCGTTCCTGCATTGGCATTGGCTGAACATTCACTGTAGCCTCCTCGCGACATCGACGGCTCCAGATTCTGGGCAGTCCTTATCGGTATTGACGGGTATAGACGCCATCCACTGCATGGTTGTGTGTCGGATGCGCTAGAAGTAAACGACTACTTACTCAATGATCTCGGCGTCCCCAAAGATCGCATCCAGCTCCTTCTCGGTCCCTCTGGCAAACACTGCGCCCGCTGCCTTCCTGTAGAATACTCCAACCCTACTCGCGCCAACATCATCAGCACACTTTGCGATCTCATCACCAATCCCAAAATCGAGAAGGACGACAGCATCATTATCTACTTTGCCGGGCACGGTTCATGCTATAACCACTTTCATTACCCCGGGAATTTTGACAATGGAAACTCAAAAATCTCATTTAAGGATCTGAAAATGATCACAGCGCTCTGTCCCATCGACCGTGGCAATCAGGATGGCGGCGTGCCCGTACCCGATATCAGCAACCGAGAGATCGACGCCATTCTCAGCCAAGTATGCGTTGAGAAGGGACATCGCATCACCTTCATCCAGGATGCCAGCCA
Organism: Desarmillaria tabescens; assembly: GCF_030435595.1. Classification (NCBI taxonomy): domain Eukaryota; kingdom Fungi; phylum Basidiomycota; class Agaricomycetes; order Agaricales; family Physalacriaceae; genus Desarmillaria; species Desarmillaria tabescens. The sequence continues at coordinate 10,741 of NW_026848503.1, forward strand.
CGGTGAGCCCTGCAGTCTAGACTCGTGTTCAGACACACGCAACGTCTGTCCGCTGCCTATCTCGGACTTCATCGCCATGCTCCGCGCTGCCGATGACACCATCCGGAGGCTCCCTGCCTTTTGTGAAAACTCCTTATGGGTTCCAGGATGGAAACAAGATACCGAATCTCACGTAGTATTGGCAGCTGCTGCATATGGCGATAATTATGAGCGATATGATGAAGATACCGGGTCTTATCATGGCATCTTTACGCACAAGCTTGTTCGCACACTCAAATCGGGTAAACTGGGGAAAAGATCGACGTTCCGTGATCTCATTTGCTGTATGGGACCCTTTTCATATAGTCTGCAGGAGGCCATTGTCTCTGGAGATCACAAAAATGCGCCTCTTTGGTTTCAAAATGAATGAACAGCTTCGCCACTACCAGACGTACTAGATAGCTGCTGCTATAGTGGGAGGTGTCGGTAAATGTTCAGTACCATTGCATGCAATCAAGTTATATGCGTAAATACTCGAGCACATTCCAATTCACAGACTGCCTTCGACTCGGTAATGGAAACCTGTGTTGGACCTTGGTCCTGTACCAATACACGCTAGTCTTTAGTTCCTCAACGCTCGGACAGATGGATGTAAGCGACTGAGGAAGGCAAGTAAGAAAGAGTCCATTGTAACTAAGTGATCACGTGGGACATGACGCGTAAGCGTCTGGTCTGCGCCCGAATAAGTACCCTACAGTCCAACAACCTGGAATGCCAGGGAACATTAACCGGATTCTCCTAGGTTATCCCCGTGCATAACAGACCCGTATAACTAGATACTCACTCTATGCATCAGCAAATACACCCTTCGACACAATCTAAGGTGCTGTGAGCTTCCCAGTCGATACAAATATCAATTGACATTACTTTCATAAATGTCTTAGCTATGAACCGAATATATTATTCAGAGTATCACAATGTTACCTTGCGTTCTCAAATTCTTCTTCCATCAAACCCCCCAATCTTTCAAGCTACGCTTAACGTCCGCGGGCCGGATAGCCTGACGAGCAGGCTGCTTCACCATACGCGCAGTGCTATTCAGCCCGAAAAAGTCGTATCTCGTTCCGTCACCCTATACACGATTAAATAGGACTCATGAGCAGGCACGAATATCACATACGATCATATTGCTGGGGAATCCAGGATCGAATGGGCGTGCACTTTCCAAGAATGCGATATTTTCTTCTGTGAGGGTGATGTCCAATGCCTCGATATTGGCCTTCAAGTGCTCAACCTTCCTGCCGCCGATAATGGGGAAGACATATGGCGCCTTTTGCATCACGTAGGCGATGGTCACTAGAAAAGACTTAGGGTGTGGCAATGATAGCAACGGCGTGGAACACAAACCAGCAGTGATGCTCTTGGCGCCAACTTCACGAGCAACCTTTTCCAGAGCCTTGCACATAGCCTTTTCTTCTTCGTTCCGCTCCCAGCTTTGAGTCATCATGTTCGCTCGGCCTTTCTCACCTGTCGTTCGTCGGCGTTCCTCTTCTTCATCAGTCCGAAGACGCCCACCGCACAAGACATCCCATGGAGCAAGTGCAAGACCTGCCCATCATTTAGTGCATGGATTATGATTTAGGAAGGGCGCACACATACCTAAAGAACGAGCCATCGGAATAATCTCACGCTCGAAGGAGCGGTCCATGACATTCCAGTGGCCTTGGTAGATCACAAACGGCGTCTTTCCGTGATCTCGAGCGTACTGGTTAGCTTAAGCGACAACCCACGCAGGGGTGTCGGAGATCCCCTTTAGGAACGGTATAAGCATCGGGGTACGTGCGTGTTCAGAGACGTACTAGGTAGAGAACCTTGCCTTGCAGAACAAGATTATGCAAGCTATCCATTACCTCTTCAATCGAGGTATCCCAATCCCACCAGTGGAGATAGAGAATGTCGATGTACGACGTACGCAGCTGGTTCAAACTCGTAGTGACGCTGTTCTGGAGAGACTTGGCGTTGTTCCCCACGAAGTTCACCTTTTGTTTAATCTGATCATTGCCTCTGTGATAATTCATCGTGTACTGGGCAGGAATGTCAGCGACAATATGATGCGCCAAAAGCGAACAGACCTTTGTAGTAATGATGAGCTGTTCACGAATACCGCGTTGCTCAGCCCATTCTCCTATGAACCTTTCAGAGTCTCCGTCCTGACTGCAGGAAAATTAGTACGCAACGAAACGAATAGTCCGAGAAGAAAACCCTACTAGTGATTGGCAGAGTCAATGAAGTTTCCCCCCATATCGAAATATGCATCCAACAACTTGAAACCGGATTCCTTGCTCATAGTACCGAATACAGCTCCCCACTTTTCGCCAATGCTCATTCCCCCGAGCTGAATGGGCGATACTCGTACACCCGCTCGTGGTGAAAGAACACGATAGATACCGAGACCTGTGGGTGGTGGTGGTGCAGGTGGGAAAGACATGATAAGAAACGTTCAGATAGTGGTGGTTGAGTGAGATGAATGGGCATTGTCTGGAAAATGACCCTACTTATATTCTGGAGGATGACGAAAACTCTGACGATCTTAGTCTGTCGGCTGATCGACGCTTCGTCGGGGTGACCTTAACATCCGCAGATCCGTCGAGAATGTCGCGGTGTCGCGGCTTGGACGCGTAGTCCACGGTTACGCGTGGAGGCTTACCATCGTAGTGCGCGTCTCCGCCTATTTCTTTTACCGCTGTAAAATGCGTGTTCAAACCGCCCCTATGTGCAAGCTTTGGACGCCTGTGCCTGTAATAAATGTCATTAGCGTAGTTTGTAACCTGAAAACGAAGACATCATTACATGAAATTAGGAGCCAGATCTACAAATCCCATGGTTTTTTTACTTCTCGGCAGACATTGACGCGGCCATATTGGCTTAGCTTGACATGGACCATCTGCATAAGGCTTCACGACGTCAAATATGAGCCAGTTGCTCTATCGAGGAGCCTAGAAATACAATCATTCGTGTTCGAATCAGTTTGACGCGAAAAGAAAGCAGTGATATCGGTTGAAAAGTCGGCGAATCAAAGCTCGGTCACGTGCAGAATGTTTCCTTAACTTCAGACGAAGTCCTGACCGAAAGTCGAACTCAGGCAATGTGCCCTTTTGTTTGTTCCTTTAACCACCAGCCAGCGAATGTTACACACCAAGATTTACACAAACCCTCCCAAAGAGTTACGATGCACTCCGTCTCTCGGAACGGCGATTTCTCCATCATGACGGGGGAGCATACGACAGATACACTCAAACTGCTCAGAACGGTCCCCGAGATTTCCTTGGAGTTCTCCATGTCTGCACGACGTTCGTGGCGCTCTGCCAATATATAAAACAACTAGTGGTCGATCTTTCTTGGGCGCTTGATCTTCTCAATTCTGCTCGAAGACCTGAGGTCAAACGCCCAAAAGGATTTGCGGACAATTTTAACAGAGTCCACATTAGCCAAAAGCGAGATGCAAGAAGCCAACCAGACAGTTGACTAGTCTCTTGGATATTGCTGCTGTGGACCTGTATACGACAGATGCGGTTGCAATCTTGACAGTACGTCGAAAATTGGAGGCATGCAACATGGATTTTGCGGCATCATGTAGGCGTATTACAGCAATAACAAAAGAAGAGGGACTACGACCGACATGCTCCAATCATACCACTGTACCGGCGTTAGATGCAATACGCGGCCAGAGATCCGCCTATACAAAAGTCAGAGGAATGAATATCGGAAAAAAGGACGTGGCATACGCATTCTTTTGCGACAGGGCCAGTGATAGCAGATCCCTTCATTTCACCCTTGGGGTTAACGATAACACCAGCATTGTCCTGTATGTGCAACCTCTTAGAACATCCGAGAACCATGAAGATAAACGGAGAACGCACCTCAAAGTAGAGGAAAACACCATCCCGTCGGCGCCATGCTTTCCGTTGGCGGATAACAATAGCGGGCATAGCTGGAATGCTCGTCAGACTCCCTCCAGTTGCACGATAAAATTCCACCACGTACTCTTCTTCCTCAACTCAGGCTTTCCCTTCTTCACAGATGCAACGACCATATCACCAACACCAGCGTCAGGAAGTCGGTTCAGATGCGATCCGAATCCATATGGCTCAATGATAAAGAGGGATTTCGCCCCACTGTTATCGGCACAGTTGAGGACCGCACCCACAGGCAAACCGAGAGTCAAACGGTATTTGTTACCAGATGCTCCGACTAAGAAAAGTCACATTAGGATGAAATGAGGACGTTGGGACGACAGCCGTACCGCGTTGTTGAGCCATTTTTGAGGATAGTGTTTGTGGGTTGTCGTGAAATCAGGGAACTTTGGTGAGCTTCCAAACACGGACAAAGTTTAGTGCCGAGCGCGGCAGAGATGGGTATGTACAGTTTCACGGAGGTTACCGATACCTACAGCCGGCTTCTCGGCATCTCTGACAGGAAGTTCTCAACATCGTGAATGTTTTTCCTGTGGCATACCCTTCATATCATATCTATTGTTGCTTAAGTTTACTATATATATGCTGCGAGTACCAAAAATTTTCATCCTCTGAATCGCGTATACCCTTTGTTCACACTAGGTGCTCTTGAGGACGACGTAGAATGGATCACAGATCTTACTTTGTAGTCTTAATAATGTTGTCCCCAGCCTCAGTGCTTCAAGCTCGTGTGCTCAACGAAAATTCATTGTACTAATTCCTCAATAAAATATATAGATATTAAGGCAATGGATAAGAACATGACATTGGCTACAAAGGTTGGTATTGGTTATGGTATACAGATATCTAAATGCTTGCCTGGCTGGCAATGAATGAGTCGATATTGGGCAGATACGCCTCCAAGTTCTGCCATCCATAATCTGCGTCTGGCATCAGAGATAACTCTCCTACGTATAATATGTCAGATGAATATAATACCATGGATGCAGAGACTGACCATTCATATTGTCTCCCGTTCCCAAGGCATCTATCCCCCCGAAGCCGGCGCCAAATATATAATCGTCTAGCGCATACGAGTGAGGTTCACGTCTTTGCCGGCTCTCCATCACCTCCGCAGCATCCATCGGAAACGCCCATTCCGCTCCATTCATTATCGTGTTGAACGGTTCACCTCCAAAGTCACCATCGTCTCCAGTCTCTTCTCTTGATCGTTTCCTCGTCTCACTTGTTCCTACATCGGTGCATATGACGGGAACGTCAAATTCAGAAAGTTCACGAATAATGTCGCTGTTCACAATGTATTAGCATCAGATTTAAACCATCTCATGGAACTTACTGGTGTCGCCCAGCTGCCTGATACCAAGTCTCGTACATGCTCAGCACCGCCATGCATCTGCGGACATCCCCCATCTCACGTACGGGATTGGTGGATAAGCCAAGGCGCTTTCCGCTCCACACATGAAGGAGCAGCACAACGGCAGATTGATACGTCGCACTCTAATTCGCGGTTGTGAACAAGGACAATCATTAATACATAGGACAGTAAGAAGCGTACCAAAATGTTTGGCATCCCTGGTACACCACCCTTCTTGCAAAACGCTTCTACCATATGACAACAAGACCGTGCTGCATTGGTGCAGATAGCAAGGGAAGGAAAGTTTCCATTTGATTTCCCTTTACCCAGCCCGCGAATTCGTGGCATGAATGGACGATGCACAAGCATCTGAATCCAGTAATATGATGCATACAACGGGGCGGACTGACACCGAAATGTGTCACTCATATTCTGGGGGTCCCATCTCACTGACAAAGGTCTTCAGACAAGTCCAAATCAATATGTTCGGCTAACGTACGATGATCGGGAAGTTGATCAATCCAGCTATTCAGTGCAGAATCGAGTTCAATGACCATGTTTTGCTCCCATTCCGTAGTGGGAATCGCTTCCCATTGTTTGGGGCGTTTGACAGAGTACTGTTCAGTTTGTGAGATTGGAAAGGCACGGTGCAGAAAGGTTGCTAGAACATACAATCGTCATCTGGGCAGTATTCAAAACATCAAGCAGTTTTAAGTGCATGACCCAAGCAGTTGGTATCGCCAATTTGTTTCTCGGTTGAGTCCACGGGTTTGCAGGATCGGCTAATTCCTCTCCAGGCCAGTATTCGTCATCAACTTCCAAGGGATAATCCACATCAAACCTACACACATAACTTTGTAAGCGGAAGGTACGTATATATACATGCACGACACCCACTGCTCAGAATGCATCGCCCTAGGCCTCCCGCCCATGGCACTAACGAAAGTGTCAATCATCACCAACGCCCAAAAAGCTCGCTTCCATAGCTCGTCCTGCGCTCCCCACTCCTTGACAATTCGTTTCCGATGCGCCCCGACATCCTGAGCCATACGAATGCCAACACCTGCCAAGAGCCAGATAGGCTCCGGTGTGGACGAACCATACAAGAAGAGAGTCATGAGCGGTAGAACTTGAAGATCCCAGATCGTTGGCGGTGAGGAGTAGGCATTTGGAGGGTTGATCCGGATCTGTAGGTACCATTGCCAACCAGCGCTGTGCCCTTCTCCTACCCGTGGATCGTTCGAAGAACGAGATGCAAGAGCACATACAGCTAGAAGGAGTTTACCGAACGTGGTGGAAGTATGGTGCAACCCTGAAGAGACGGAGCGCTTGAAAGAGGGACCGTGTATAATACATACGCAGCGGTTAGTGGTAGACAGGAAAAGGTCGACGAGGTCATCAATGAGGTCCGGTGGAGGGAAGACCAAGGGAGGTGAAGGGCCGGTAGTCGGCTGTTGCCACGGATGGACCTTCCAGAACGCTGGTCGTCGGTTATCAAGAAACGTCGAAGTGGAAGAAGTTGCACTTTTCAAGTCAATGGCTGTTTTTACGAGCATGATCCCGCTTGATTTACCGTAATGACGCGTGCGACTTTGACTGACGGTGATTCGATTCAACGGTTCGGTGAGATAAATGCAGTCGTCTTCATCATCATCATCATCTTCGTCAAAATCAGATTTGGACTCGGTGCCTTTGGGGGATGTCGAGCTAGATGGACTGCGAGAGTAATCTTGTCGTGTTGCAGCAAGTTCTGCTTCAAGTTGGCGTACGTACCGCGCCAAATCAACAAGGATGCTGCGCACGAGAGTAGGATCATTGGGAACAACATAATTTGTGGATGTGGAAAGGATAGCATTGATATGAACTTGGAGATCGTCTCTCGGGGATACATTAGTACCATTTCCTTTGGTCCTTCGTCGTCTGGTCTGCAGAAAAATGTGGTATTAGTCATGGTTACACCAGCAATAGGCAATACGCACCTTCTTTGTCGTTGCAGCTACATGCGTGCACTCAGAATTGAACGCTATACAGTTCGAGCATTTGCCGCCAGGCATTTTTGCGCTATCGCCTAATAATTTGTTGAGATAGCGTCTTCGGAATTGGCGTCATAGGCACACTTACATCGTACTACAATGCCAAGCATTAGTACATAATCGAAGATATAATCAAAGATGCCGACTACTCACTCTTCCGCTGCCTGCAAATGTCGCATGAGCCCTGTAAACGCCTTTTCTTCGAGCCTGGCACCGGCTGCTCAGTGTTCTCGTCCCTTGTCATGGTGGTAGAGTTCAGGGGTATAGGGTTACGGCACTGCCACAGCTTGCCGGCACTACTGACGCACACACGAATGGCTTCGGCAGAGCCACGTACTTCATCATATCGTTGGTTCCTGACAGTTCCTGGCTTAGAAATGTAATGACACGATCAGGTACAGTAACAAATGTCGAAGAAATAAAATATATATATAATTGACTGAACTACCTCATTCCTAAGAACTCATCCATATTAGCTATGTACATTCCAAAGTCTTGCCAGGCGGCACCCTCATCCCTAAGAGCGATATCCTGAGGATCTATGAATACATGCCATTAATCCGACGGTACTAAGCAGTAAAAAAACGAAACCACTTGCCTGAAAATACCCCGATTCCCTCCCCAACTCCCGTCGCCAACATATAATCATGCGAGAAAGACGGTACTTCTCCAAAAAACTCGCCATTGTCTTGGAAATAAGATTGCCAATCGCCCATCAGCTCAGTAGTATGGAGCGGCGGCATCCATTCATTAGCATTCGCTTCAGAAGAGAAATCAAAATATTCTTCTTCATTGTCATCACGAGCACGTTTGTTGCTCTGTTCAGGTTGACTGTCTGGTCCATTGGGGCCGCCATTCTCAAACAACTCGCGAATAATGTCACTTTAGCCATAAATCAGAAATCAATACTTATACAATGAAGGAGGAATACTTACTGATATCGTCCTGCAACAAGATACCGAGACTCATAACTGCCTAACATAGCCATACACTTCTTGATATCTTCCCCTTCTCTCGCAGGATTCGCTGAGAGCCCCAAGCGTTTCCCACCCCAGAAGTTCAACAGGAGAACTAGAGCGGAATGGAAAGCAGACACCAGAATATTAGGCAGAGCCATTCCACCTCTTCTCGCGTGTACATCTAGAACATGACTGCATGACCTCGCTGCATTGGCACATATTGCAAGTGCAGGGAAGTTGCTTTTCAACTTTCCAGAGCTCTTTTTGCACTAGGCCGCGGAATGAACGGTCGGTGAACCTGCAGTTGCACCCAATAAAATGTGGAGTACAGGATCACAGATCGATCGAACTGTTGTTGGTCCGGTTTGTGGGGGTCCCAACGTACTAGATTGTCTTTCAATAACGTCGAGACTTACATGGAGCAGAATACGCACAATAATCAGGTATAGAGTCTATCCATTTGTTCAGGGCGGAATCAAGTTCGACGGCGACGTTCTCATGCCATTCAGATGTCGATATAGCGTCCCAATATCCAGATCGCTTAATTGAATACTATACTTCGTATAAGCAGTAGTACGTTTGAGAGCTAAAAACAGACAAACAATTGTTACTTGAGCAAAACTAAGGATCTCTAGCAGTTTGATGTTTAATATCCATGACACGACGTCAGCGGGCTTGTGCGAAGGTTGAGTCCATGGATTTTCTGGATCAGCAAGTGGCTCTCCTGGCCAGAACTCTTCGTCCACTTCTAAAGGATAATCTATATCAAAGCTAAAAGATTATGAGCCGACAGTATCACGGAAAGTGTCGATGCCGGACACTGACTTTTCTGAAGTTGTTGCCCGTGGCTTTCCATCAAAAGCGCCGGCGAATATATCTGTAACCACCAACACCCAAAATACCCTCTTCCATAGCTCATCCTCGACTGTCCACTCCTTGAGGGTCACCAGGCGTTTTCGGTGAGCTCCAAGATGTTGGGCCATTCGAATTCCCAAACCAATAAGGACAGAGCAAGGCTGAGGTGAGGTCGTCCCATACAAAAACAAAACCATCAGCGGCAAAAGCTGAAGTTCCCAGAGCGTCGTCGAATCTGAGAACTTCGATAGATGAATGGGTCGTAGCTGAAGATACCATTCCCATCCAGCTTGTTCAAGAGGTCCGACACGAGGATCATCCGAGTGACGGGACGCATATGCACAAACTCCTAAGACAAGGTTACCGAAATTACGCGACGTGAGATGCCTTCCAGCGGCTATTTCGCGGCGAAATGTAGGACCGTGGAGAAGGCAAAGGTGTACATTAGTGGTGCTGAAGAAAGTGTCGACCAAATGATCGAGGAAATCGGGAGGAGGAAACCTAAGAGGGGGGAGATCCTCAGGCGTCGGATGCTGCCATGGATGGATTGTCCAGAACTGGGGTCGGCGAAAAGTTGAAGTTGTAGACGCAAACTGATCGTATGCAAGTTTCATCTGAATGGTGCTTTTTATGAGCATCATGCCGCTAGATTTATCAAAATGTTGAATCCCCTTTTTCGGACTGATGGTAAAGCGACGGAGGGCATCAGTCAATTCATAGCTTTCAGGTTCTTCGTCAGAGGAAGCAGGGTCAGTGCTGCTGCTGGAAGAAGGGTCTACAGAAGGCGGTGATGCATAATTCTTGGCCGCAGCAAGATCGGCCTCGAGCTGCCGTACATAGCGCGCAAGGTCCATTAGGATTGGGGTATGGGCGTTGGGGACGTTGTAGGGCGCACTTGATGAGAGAATAGCATTGATGTGGGCTTGTAGGTCTGCTTTTGGAGCTGGAACAGGCGGAGGCTGATAATGCATGCGTATCCGAGTCTATTCGGCAGTTATTTAGATGAGATAAAAAGTGGATGAACCAAATTCTATGCTGACCTTCTTGGACATAGCATGGACATGTGTACATTCCGAACCAGACGCTATACAGTTCGAGCATTTGTTTCCGGGCATGGTTGCACTGTCGCCTAGTATATAGGGAATAAATTTGGGTTCGATCGAGTAAATAACGTCCATCCATTCACGTACATCGAACTGCTCCTAATCAGCACACTGATGTCGCCAGGCAAGCAAGCGTCTACTCACTCTTTTTATTCCTGCATATGTCGCAGGCGCCTTGCAAACGGCGTTGCTTGGAGGGAATTGGACGCGTCGATTCGCCAGGTTCAGACATGTTGTGGGAGCGAGATAATCGACAGCACCGCCCTATATACGATCCTGGAAATGGATGATGCCAAGACAACGACTACACAGCGGTCGACCTTGTTAATGTTTCACCCTCTGCATGAATTACGTATCAAGGAAGTGCATATTCTTCTGTAACACAGTAAGAATCCAAGCGAAGATGGACGTAGGAAGCCAAGATTCAAATGACTGCCTATCTCGGTCCGGTCCTTCCCCTTCAATTTTTTCAATACCTTTTCCTCCACCTAGCTCGGACTCTTGGTAATTCACTTTTGTTATCGTGGCAGTGTCAGTCAAAGCTAGTCGAAACTATCTTCACCTGAACTGTCATGCTTGAAGAGTCGGAATCGTCGCAACGGCCCGCCGTTCCTCGTCCCAAGAAACGACGGCTACAAGGTGCCTGTGACATTTGCAGACAGAGGAAAAGTACGCACCTGTATTCATTCTAATTTGGATACCAATACTGACGGTATGTCAGTTCGGTGTAAGTTCTGACCAATGAACCACAAAAGATCGTGCTTTTATGATATTAGGCGACAGTGCAAATATGCCGGGGAGGAAATGCTCGAACTGTGTAGCTTTTGGTTCGGAATGTACGCACATCGCTGCGTCGGCGAAAGTTCGTATGTTGGTCAACTCGTGGTCCTTTCATTCTACAATTAAAACTCCACGTAGGGTCGAACGACACAAAATTTACCTGGAAAACACGAGATCGTTAAGGAGGACCTTCAAGTCCATATCGATGCGATCCTTTCAGATACTACACCTTACGTTGTTCCAAATGACCATTCCCTCGTCCGTGCAATCCTAGTTGACCTCGCGAGCTATGTACGGCAGCTCGAAGCCGATCTTGCTGCAGTCAAGAGCCTTGTCTTAACACCCTCATCCTCCTCACAAACTTCCCAGACTGCTGAGCCCTCAGACGAAGAAGCTGACGAGTCGAGTCACGATTACGTTGACGCACTTCGTAGCTTTACCATCAGTACAAGCAACGTTCGATATTTCGGTCGATCAAGCGGCATGATGTTCATAAAGAATGCCATAGAGATGAAGAATGCCTACAGCAACTCCCCGTCAACTACTCTTGACCTTCGCCGACCCCACTTCTGGACAGTTTACCCATGGCAACGTCCAGCTCCAGAAAATGTACCTCCCCTAAGGTTTCCCCCTCCGGACCTTCTAGATCATCTCGTTTCCATTTTCCTCAACACGACGAACGCACATTTTTTCCTCCTACATGGACCTTCTTTCCGTCGCGAGATTGCTGCAGGGACGCATTTTTCATCTCGCGATTTTGGCAACCTCGTTCTTGGGGTATGTGCACTTGCTTCGCGACACTCGGATGATCCTCGTATCGGACCATTGGCGCAAGCTGGATGGGAGTGGTATCTTCAATTGCGACCTATACATCTATCAAGGTTTTCTACTGCGGCAACATTATGGGAACTGCAGTTGTACCCTTTGATGGTCTTGTTCCTGTATAGTACGACGAGTCCTGAAGCATGCTTTCTTCTCATCGGAGTGGGTGTACGATTAGCCCAGGACGTTGGCGCACATAGGATGCGTATCAAACCCTTGGAAGAGTGGACGATTGAGGACGAGCAATGGAAAAGAATCTTCTGGGCACTGGTTGTCACAGACGTCTTCGTCAGCGCGTTTGTTGGGAGACCAAGGGCGACGACTTCTGAACAGTAAGTACATGTCTGGTCCTCTTCATTTTCACCAGTGAATCCTCTCTGTAGCTTCGACCTGGAGCTTCCCTTGGAAGTGGATGATGACTACTGGCCAGGGGAGGTCCTAGCCGACCCAGATCACCCATGGACCCAACCTTTGCACAAACCGGCAGACGTGAAAGCATGGGTTCTCCACATCAAACTCCTGGATATTCTCAGCTTTGCGCAGATAACCATCGTGAGCAGCTCTGTTGCCTTAAGTTCATTTCACTTACCGCCAAGTACAGTACACTACCAAGCGTTCTGCATATTGGGACGCGATATCCACGCCCGAATGGCACCAGAATATTGCCATCGAGCTCGACTCGGCTCTCAACAAGTGGATTGATTCCATTCCTGATTATTGTAAGGACCTTACTCTGATAACGCATTTATACTGAATCTGTTACAGTGCGCTGGGATCCACACAATCCTGATCAATATCACTTCGACCAGTCCGCGCTCCTCTACTCTACGTATTACTGGGTTCAAATGCAAGTTCATCGAAGGTTCATACCTAGTCCCAGCACCAGCAAAGACCCCGGGAAGTTGAACAAGGGTTTCCCATCGCTTTCTATCTGTGCCAACGCCGCAAGGACATGCAGCCATATAGTGGATATCCATGCAAAGACGAGAATGCTCGCGCTTCCAAACCTATTAGTAGCAGTATTCCACTCGGCTCTGGTACTCCTACTGAACCTTTGGGGAGGAAAACGCTTAGGCCTATCGACGAATCCAAGCAGGGCAATGGAGGATGTGTTCAAATGCATGAACGTCATGCGTAAATACGAAGACAGGTACCTTGTCGCGGGGCGGTATTAGTACGTGCTTTGCTGAAGACGTTTGACTTTGTTTGTTGATCACCCGGGAAAAGTGATATCATCCGTGGACTATACGAGAGTAACGTACCTACCGGTGACTCAGACAACGAACCGACTAAGAAACGTGGTCGCGACGAGGGTGGTGAACAGAATCTTCCACTGAACTTGGAGACGATACCCGTAGGAAACACAGAAGAGTGGACTCTACCGTTATATACCAGTGAACTCATGATGGGGGACCAAGTTTACGACTGCGGAAATTTGACTACAAGCGGCTCGTCGTTGGATGAATATATGATGGCAGCAGGTGTCGGTAGCAGTCTCGGAGTATCCGGTAGGCCGTTCAATTCATTGTTTCCGGTTTCCATGCTCATTGGATTAGGCACCAATGTATCTTCATCATCGGAAGGGGGTGACTTACCAGCGGAGTATCAAGACTTCGGTACATACTTGGCTAATATGGAAGAATTCTTAGGAATGAGGACGGATTGAGTGGGTGGGACTGTATTCCAGCTCTAGAACTAGCAATGTGGATGTACCTTCATGGGATGATGTAAATTTTCAACACATTATTTCTCAGACTGACAAGGCTTGATGAATTTTGCCTTACGTATGTACCTATATTAGTCTTAGATAGCGCACACACAGGCTCAAAACATAAACATAAACGACGACTTTCACATATAACGACTACTACGAACTACTACGAAACTACGAACTAGCAAAAAAGAAAAGACAAACGATACAATGTACAAAAAACACCCTTTAATTCTCTACTCTAAGTATCTCTAATTATGCGTGTAAAAAACCGTCTGCGATGGGGTATATCAGTCGAAAAGCACTTGTACTTGGGGGGTATCTGGGGGTGTGAATGTCTACCGATATACCGTTACGGTCCGTCGCCGTAAGTATTAAGGGGAGGATGTAAGTAACCTAAGTCGGACGGATTTTTGGGGGGGGGGGATGATTCGTGATAGATATACAAGTAGAGATAGCGCATGAGTTCTGCATGGGGTGCATTCGTTCGTCGGCGTAAGGGGCATGAAAGCATAATAAAAAGGGGGGGCATTATGTGATTTTAGGTTTGGATGGTGATCGTCGTCGTCGTCGAAGGTGGCGCGTCGAAGGGATTTACCACCAACCTTGGCCTCCTCCGCCTCCAGTGGAGCCACCGCCGTAGCCACCACCATAACCTCCTCCACCAAATTGAGCACGGCCGCCGTAGCCTCCTCCACCATAACCTCCTCCGCCGTAGCCTCCGCTGCTGCCACCACCGCCGCCAGCTCTGTAATCACGGCCACTGTTGCCACGGCCTCCTCTACCACCTCTACCTCTACTTCCTCGGTAGCTTCCACCGCCACCAAACGTAGCTTCGTGCGCAACTGTCTCCAACCAGCTGGGAATCTCCTGGTTGGCCTCCCTAAGGAGCTCAACAAGCTCTTTAACGATGTTCCTGTTGCCTCGGTTGAAGAAGGCTGTACTAACACCAGTGTTCCCGGCACGTCCAGTACGGCCAATACGATGCACGTAGTCATCGATGTCGCTAGGAAGGTCGTAGTTAACGACGTGTGTGACGTTGGGGATATCAAGGCCACGAGCGGCTACAGCAGTAGCCACCATGATAGGCGTCCGGCCGGTCCGGAAAGTTTGCAAGGCCATCTCGCGCTCACGCTGGGTGCGATCACCGTGAATGGACGTGGCGGGAAGGTTATTGCCCATCAAGAAATCGCTCAGCATATCGGCCATGCGCTTGGTCTCAACGAAGACCAATGTTAGACCCAGATCACCGGAGTCCTTGCTCTGAGATGCCAAGATATCAAGTAGGACGCTTCTCTTGTCAGCGTCCTCGACGTACTCGATCTTTTGGGTGATGTTCTCGCTGGTGCTTCCAACACGACCGACGCTCAAGAAAACGTAATCCTTCAGGAAGTCCTTGGCAAGGATCTGGATGTCCCTCGGGAATGTGGCACTGAACATGAGGGTCTGGCGCTCGTGGACACCAGGCATGTCCTCGCCTTGCACGATGCGGCGAATCTGGGGCTCGAAACCCATGTCAAGCATGCGATCAGCCTCATCAAGGACGAGGTACTTGATGTTGGCGAGACTAATACGTCCACGCTCGATGAGATCAACGAGACGACCGGGTGTAGCGCTCAACAGGTCGCAGCCACGTTCGATGAGACGAAGCTGCTGGTTGATGTCGGCGCCACCATAGACGACGGCAGGACGGACCCAAGACCGGTAAGCAAACTTGCGAGCCTCCTCGTGAATCTGAGACACCAATTCACGAGTAGGCGCTAAAATAAGGGCCGTAGGGTAGGCTTTTCGGGAACGGCCGTAAGAATTCGATTGATCAGGAGGCGCACGAGGTCCGTCATGGAAGGATGCAGAAAGAATGGGGAAAAGGAAGCCACCTGTTTTACCGGAGCCAGTCTGTAGAGGCAAAGCATTGAGAACATGTCCCATCAACAGGAGAAAAAAAAATTTACCTGAGCACAGGCCATGAGATCCCGCCCATTAGCAACAATGGGAATAGAATACTTTTGAACAGGGGTAGGGGTAGTGTACATGGCGTAGCCGATATTTTCGAGTAAGACTGGGTCGAGAGGGGGAGAAGTGAAGGCGACGACTGGTTCTGGAACGGAAGCGCCAGTCGCTTCTACGGGGATATCATCGTACTTTTCAAAGTTGATACCGGTGTGCTGCTTGGAGGGATCCGTCGGGTCACCAAAAAGCTCCTTCTCGAGGCGCATGTTGCGCCCACCAACAACATGACGACCGTCTTTCCATACTCCAAAGCCAAAAGTCTCACGAGGCTGCGAGGGCTGCGACCAGTCACGGCCTTGCGATTGAGGCAGCCCTCCACGGGAGGGTCTGGCGGTGTAGGAGCGAGTAGAATTCGGAGTAACTGAGCGGGAATCGTTCCAGCCGGTTCCAATGCTAGAAGAGAGGTAAGAAATGAGAAAAGAAAAGAAGAAAAAGATAAAAACTTGCCTGTTCTGGTGAAGATTGGGGGAAGACGACGCTCGCTGGGAGCTCCTGAGATGAGGAGGAACGTACGCCGACTTGTTAATGTCCAATGAAGAGAATTTGCCCTCGAGACCAGACGAGGGGCCGTTTACGATTGCATTTGTCATATTATGAGAGTGCGAAAGAAAGGGATGCGAACCACAAAGTGGGAGTGAAGAGAAGAAAAGCGCTGACAAACAAAGTAAAATTTGATGCTCTGGTCACGTGGAGTGGCTGTGTTTGCCAAGGCCCATAGCCGAAATTGATATTGATCCATCATTGGTTCATCATCGGAGTCCCTTGGAGGCAGTACGTTGGGCGTGGGGAATGCATATCGCTCATGTAATGTGATCTTACTGATAATGAATTCTTGACAGCTCATGCCAGTTCTCCCAGGCAATGTGGTGGTGGAAGGACCATAACCTTCACGTGAAATACTATCACCTCGACCTAGGGAACGCTTCTGTATAAAGTAATTGAGGAATGAGTGGAACCGCGTCATCAGAATAACTTCATTTTGGTCCGAGGAAATGCCATGCATCTCTTCGAATTCGTGATGCATCACTGATTGCAATCGACACGGAATAGAGAGAGCCGAGGTACCCGATAAACCTGCCAGGACTCGACATTTATTCTAGGATATAGAGCAACTTCTACACTACTTTAAAGTCAAAACATACTTGACACCATCTGGAAAAGGGATGGAGAAGCCTTCAGTAAACGGTCAAGGGTGAGAATGTTAGCGAACTATATTGCCGCAGAGCTAGCTATTCGTAGAAATTGGCAGTCAATGGAAAGTACGTACTTATTAACGTACTACTTACCAAAGCCTGGTGATCGGGATTCGGAAGTCGGGATACCGTATTAGGCTGCCCCGCCAGCCGGCGGCAACAGCCCATTTTGGTCATCTACGTCACCGTACGTGGCAGCAGCCCTATTTGGACACGCCTTTACTTAACTACCTTTCAATCCTCCATGTCCCATTCGCATACCCACGCTCCAGGCGAGACGCACTCGCACTCGCACGCGCCGCCTCAACAGCAGCAGCGACCTGTCCCGCCTCCGCCTGATCCAGTCCTGCAGGCGCTCATTGACGCGCAATTCTCACCTGTCGACCTCACCGTCACCGACGCCAACCTTCTCCTTTGCGCACCACATTCTCTCGCCGTCTGCGCTGACTGCGATGTCGACTACTCCAAAACGAATATCCTCTCCAAACTGCTCACACAGAACCCCAACATCAAAGTCCCACCTCCAGGGCAGGTCGTGAACAAGCAATTGTCAAGTGCGGTGAATAGCGTGAAGGAGGAGGGCAACCAGTTGTATAAGATGCAGCTGTATGCACAGGCGATACAGAGGTACACGATGGCGGCAAGTGTAGCATCTCAACGTGCGCCGTGGGAGAATAATAATGTGCTGAGGGAGGAGCTCTCGACGGTGCTATCGAACCGGTCGGCGGCATATGCAGGCGCACACGATTGGATATCGGCGCTCGCTGACGCGGAGGCTGTCATCCAGATACGAAAAAGCTGGCCTAAAGGCCATTTGAGAAAGGCGAAGGCGCTGAGAGGACTTGCTAGACTGGATGAAGCCCAGGACGCCGTTGCATTTGGCTTGACGTACGAGCCAGACAACAAGGTGCGTTATTTCACTTTCTTCTCAATGTCTTTCACTGACGTGTCTCTAGGAATTGCTGGAGTACCGTACAGAGCTCGAGAAGCTCAAAAAGACGATCGAGGCAGTCAAGGCAGCCAGATCAGCGTCGAATGATTCCACAGATGCAACTACGACTCCTGCAGCGAGTACGCCTGCTAACCCCGCTGCTTTCATACCTACGAAAGAGGAAACCTCATCATAATGATTATGTATCGCATGGATACCTTTTCGGACACGCGTCCGTTTGATGTCGAGTTGGCTTCTTGTTATTCTTGAGTAAGTATGAGGTTTTGTACAGGAATTGACTTTTGTGGAATGCAGTTTGTTATCCAGGTTGCTCGGTCGTCGTATTCGGGTCTCGTTCTTACCCGTTTGCTATCCACGTCATGATTGCCCACTTCCTCCGAATCTTCTGCTACTCTCTGTAAGAACCGTGGTAAAAGTGAACAAGGTGGTCACGGTGTCAACGACACATCGTTAATTCCAGAGTATGTAGAGAATTCTTGTTGTCCGGTAAGTCCTCAAGCGCTCTGAGGCTGAAGTATGGCAGTCTCGTGCCAACCACCAACCAAGACTGATGGCCATACATTCTTTCGAGCCGGAAAGTGGTCTCGCTGTCTTTTTCACTGTGTGGACCAGACAACAAGTGTGTCCTCCTTGTCTCGATGTTGCAGAGCGATGCCCTCATGGAGAGCAGGAAGAGCTACTCATTCTTATCATCATCCTGTAACACTTCTATCGCGTCTGCCAGTTTGCATCGACGCGTTTTCAATCGTCTGGTGGGTGTAAGTAATATACTCGGAACCTTCAGGTGTCGATAAATCCCGGAAGGCCCGGGTAGATCAGCTTGCAAGTCGCTTGTTCTGGAGCGAGAGCCCACTCGTCCGGGGTATGGGCGAAGAAGGGCCCATGTCTACAAGAAGTATATCCCCTAGACTCTTTTTTTAGGAAGTTCAATCGTGCAACGAAATAAAAGTCATTAACCTCCCATCCATCATATCTTCGGGTGTGTACCAACGACATAATCATTAGCGAGCTTGTGGATATGAACGTTACTACTATTCACAAACCCAAGCAACTACAAGAATACTTCCGGCGTAATTTCCGCGCAATGGGTAACATGAAAGCTCAGGCGCCAAAAGCAATTGCAATAGATAATCAAGCTCAAGTTTAGTGCATAGTCCCAGATGACGGTAACGAGGTATATTGAAATGTACCATCTAAGGCTAGAGTAGTCTGCAAAGTGATAGTCATAGTATGTCGTGTACGGAAAATACTTAAAGCGGTTCAGGAAAACAGTGAAGAAACAGAAGAGAGAGTTAAAGAGGCATGTATATCGTAGAGCTGACACAGCCTGATAGTACAAGAGAGAAAGAAGAAACGAGCAGAGGATGAATCTGCTAAGGACCCATATGAAGCGCAGGCAAGTGACTTAGCTCGGAGGGTAAGGTCTACACTGTCCAGATGTTGAGGTTTCGTTGGAGTCGAGGCAGAAGGCTCGCGCCTTGGTGGGGTGTAGGGTTGGACTGGTAAGGGTAGTCTTGCTGTTGGTGTGCGACATTATGAACTATCATCACCCTCATTTTTGAGGCTTGGTAGCACGTCGAAAGAGACAGACGGCACGCCCGCAAATTTCGCTTCTGCGATGGAAGTCACTGGAGCCAAATGAGTCATGACGTGCATCGCTCAGATAGCAAGACTGGATCTCATCAAGGCTGTATGGGAGGACGGCGGCAATCGGGCATGGGCGCAGGCGGTCGGTAGAATGCCCACATCGATAAAGCTTGAAATCACGAAATCTCATGGCACTGCAAAAAAAATTGGAGAAGAGACAGAAGTCAGCTCATGAAAAGTTGCATCGGTCTGACGACGTGCCACGGAGGAGCTGCAGAGACTGTATGCCAGCAACCAACGATATTGTAGTAAGATGCTTGAGCACCGCGCCACTTTTAGAGGGTTACCACGGCCAATAATTATTGATGATTAACCAATAATCGAGGAGTCCCTCCTTCGAGATAATAAAAGTACCCGGAGTGTTGAGACCTTCGACGTTACGTAGAACATAATGAGAGGGTCAGGCGATGATCAGCGGAATCAATCGCATGATGTGGCTATAGACAATCAATTTGTATATGGCAAAGAAACCCCATGTCGCTGCTGATCAATCCGTTTGATAGTGGTATTGGATGATGGAGGAGTCCGGTCGATTTTACTGATACTAAGGTGAGGGATTAGACACAAATCAGAGGCAGGGAACTTCGAAATACCTAGGCAACCAAGACTAGTATTTATTAAGCTCGGAATCATATGTTCGTCCAAACCACCATTCATCCTCCGTCTTTGCGAGTGATCTGCATCGCGACAGCCGCGCTTCAGTTAGAGCAGAAGCAGACATATTCTTGACTCTGGCACGGGCGGGCTCTAGCATATCTGCCGCCTTGACCATCATCTCCGCAACAGAACTGAAAGCATCCTCCTCGCACCATTCGATGAGTCGGACAAAGGGCTTGGGAACGGCCCCTTCACAGTGGATTGTGTATGTTGTACCAGACAAGAAAGTTCCTTGACTGGGACATGTTATACAAAGCCTGAACCGCGTTACCGCCCTCGACGCCCCATCTGGAAAATCCCGGCGTGTGCGTCTGCAGATCCGAGTCAATGATCTTCAAGCCCACTGTTGTGAGGAGGATATTTGGGCACTTTAAGTCTGTTGTATAGACTCCATGCTGCTCAAAGTCAAGCATGGCACCCATGAGCGTGAGAGCTAGAAACTCTTTCTCTGGCATGGTCCACTCGGCACGAAATCCAAGACACCACGGGGAGAACATCCCAACGAAGGGAATGAGAAATCCGTCAATTACGAGAACATCTTTGACGTATGGATCATCGCAAACAATAAAGTGTCGGACTCTTCCGACCAGGCCAACGATCGGGAGAACATAGGGCGATCCATGGAGGCGGATGTAAACGTCCAGCTCAGATTGGAGGGTGTCGCGCCGGAGACGCTCGAGTTCGATGTCTTTCTCACACTCTGATGCAAGAACCAATTGCTTATAGACTAACTGGGACTTATCAACCTCCATGACACTCACAGCACCACCGAGACCAGGTATGTGCATCATTTTCATTGCTGAAAGCGGAAAAATTGGAGGACTAGGCGTATCTGGAGGAGGCGTATAGTGGACCGAGAGGGCTTCATCTGGGGGAATGCAAGCAGCGTCGATACCACAAGGAAGGAGGACGGACATCGTAGAGATGTATATCCCTCTGGACCGCGTCTTCATGGCCAGTTCGATAGCGCGACGAACGATATCGTTCTGAAAATTGTTGGACTCACAGTGTTCAGAATATGCCACTGACGACTTGAGGCACAGTGTAAGATTTTGATCGTCAAGTCGAAGCCAATGGCAGATGAGTTGCATCTCCGGATCTTCAGGCCTAGTCCAGATGTTGAAATTCGGACGGATAGGTGTGAATGAGATTGTCATCGAGTCATCGACTTGATAAAGACGGTTCTACAGAAATATTAGCTGAGCTATGCATCTTGTATTTTGTACAATACCTATATCCGCGCTTTCCACATTCAAGGTTACGGAAGAGATCAGGTTGACCAACTCAGCTAAAGTAGTGGTCGTAGTTGATAAGTGCTGTTGACGCGCCGATCGCGTGGTACCCGAGCCACTGCTTGGTAATCAGTCCCCAACCTTCTTGTTTCCTTCCATGAAGGACCGTATGCTGCTTTCTCCACTCATTATGGACATGTCGTGTTCCTTCCATTGATTGTGCCTTTGTGCATTGAGACCGGAAAGAGCGCAAGGAGCTGAGGTCTATACAAGGTTCGTGAAAAGAGTGAAGTTGGACGTCCGTTACTTACGCACAGTGCTGATAGGTGGTAATTCTGGCGCAAACTGTTCTCAGCTCAGCTTCGGTTGTCTCCGGCTCATGTTCACTATATACTTCAATCCTGTTTATCTGGTTGGCGCAACGTCTTTCAGTCTGAAAAGTGTCGCAAGAGTCGTTCGTTCCTCCGCAGTGACACAAGCCATCCTTTCCCAGTCTTTGAATTAATGAACACAGCGCAATGTATGCATATCATGGGTTGTGTGTCTTTCTTTAAGAAGTTATTGTGATTAATGTGACGTTCTGGCTTTATTTTTTGCTTCCATACCAGTGACCATGGTCTCTACTCCCAGTCTCGTCACAACTTTCAGATGTTGTCTTCTGAGTGCTCGTGCTTATGACTCTGAGGCATCACGGAGAATCCCCGTTTCTGTCTTACCCTACCGTCGCTTTCACATCGTTAAATCGATGGGAACTGTTTGCTAGTGCTATAACGACTACTGTTCTCATTTCAACGGCTAAAATCTGCTTCTTAGTGGCACACGTGCATGTTCTCCATCAATACGTTCCATTTTACCCTTGGAAATTCTCGGTTCTCGTATTGTTTTTGTTCCAGAAGCTCGTTATGTAACCGAGCTTGGTCTCAGCTAGTCGTCACTGCGTTTGTATCCGAATACGAAGTATGAAACTGCGCACTTATCATCCTAGTTCATTCCTTGTATAAATGTATATCGCATGCATAAGTTCCCCCTCCATTAGTTCCTTCTTAACATCCGCTCTGACCCGAGAGGGGAGGGATTATGTTAGTTCTTTCTACATAACTTTGTACCTCGACATCCTCAGATCTTTGCATGATACCGAAAAACATACAAAACGGACGCCATCTTGACATCCTCATTCCCGAGCCGCTGTTAGCTTGTGAGAAAAGAGGTGAGGTGTCGCAAACACGACCAAATTATCGCAGGCTAGATGACCGGGGATGTCCGATGCCCAGATGGACACGCACTCTCTCCTCCTTTTTGTTTTCTGAAATAATTGCTTTCGTAGTCTGGCGACGGTAGTGAGTACTCGATTGCGGATGCGCTCAGCGCTGATTCGCCGTGAGGCTTGTTAGGATCAGACGACTGACTACAAGCCAGGTAATTGCCAGTGAAAGAGACCGCTGTGGTGGCGAGACCTCCAAGTCGTCGGAATTCACTGTGAGGCTCCCTTCCTGCTCGACGACAGGCATATCTGACCGAATGGATGTACTGATGTCGTCTCAAGACCTAGACGGTGGAATCGCAAAAAAAACACCATGTCGGCTTATTCACCACCTTTGACTCCTCCGCTACGCCGAGTCAAGCCTCTCCCAAAACGCCAACGCACATCGCCTTCGTCATCTCCGCCTCTTGCCCCTCTGCCTCTCGAGTACTACATGCCAATTTTGACGAACCTTCTTGAAGAATCTCGCATCGAAGGTGGCAATGCCAAGAAGCGCAAAGTCCCCCATGTTGTCGGTGGCGAGGTCCAGGGACGTGTCTCGAGGATCACTGCTGCCGGGATGCAGTTCAAGGAAAGTGTTCGAGTTCGGCGGAAGCATCTCGAGGGCTTGGTAGAGGAAGGAGAAGCGGACGTGGTCGAACGAGCTTTGACGCTTGGGCTACTTGGAGACAGGGACGGAAAACGTCGACGACTCTCAAGGAGGGAAGTGGTCCGAGCGGGAAGATCGGTCGTTAAACAGCCGCCCCTCAAAGATTTGGAAGGGTATGAGTTTACCTTCAATTGCCATTCTGAAGGTCAGCTTGTACTGATTCCGTAAATCGACGATACGCTGACCCTGCTGGACCAGCCACCATCAACCTCCGAAATACGAAAACCGCTGTAGATCTGCTTCGGAAAAGGTTGTCAGCACCAAAGAAGAAACCTGCTGCCGCTGCAAACGCCATTAAACCTCTGCCACCACCTCCTAATACAAAGAAGAAGAAGAAAAAACGTAGTGCCCTTGCGAATGCTTCGAACCCACATCACTTGCGGAACTACGTGCCTTCTCGCGTTCCAGGCGCCGAGCAGCCTGTCAACAATACCAATAGTGACTTCGTGGCGGTGAGGTTCCTCACGGCAGAGATACCCCCGCGGAAGAGCAAATCGAAGAGCGGCACCCCTACACCTACGTCTCTTGCACAACAAGGCACAAACGAGTGGATCTGCGCGTACTGTGAGTATGAGCTCTTCTATGGCGACGAGGAAGGATATCGGCGAGCGATCCGAAGGCGGAAGAAGATTCTCAGGAGGCGACGAAGAGCTCGTGAGAGAGCTGCCAAAGGGGTTGCCGGTAAACGAGTGGAGAGAGAGGATAACGATGGCGATGAGCCTGTCAGTGAGGAAGATGATTTCATTCAGCCTGTTGCTGTTGGCCAGCGAAATGGCGTGAACGGCAAAGGAGAAGGAGGTGGAGAGACTGGTTATGGATGATGTTGCTCTAGTACTGTATCTAATCAGTCCATCTCTGGAAATCTAATTGCATTCAATCAGGTTTCTTGTTTAGACACAATATCAAGGTAGGCAAGGTAGGTAGGTAGCATTACACCGCAGTGTCTAAGAAACTGAGCGATGTTTGGCTGTATCCTTCTCTAGCTCAGTCGTGCATGACCTTTCCGCAGGTCGCTTCATGACGGCAGGTACCGCACCGAGTTGCTTAGGTGGTATGTGCTTCAATTTATTCGTCGCGCGCCAGTCACTAAAACCGAGTAAAAGCGCGTCTTCCTCTGAAGTACGCGCGCGCAGCTTCGGTACATTTGCAGAACCTTCGGTTCGTCGATCTCACGACTCAGCTTCCCCGACTTCTGAAGATCTTCTCATTCTTGACGATCTCTCAATAGTAATATTAACTGATAGCACTGGTCAATGAGGTTCTGTACGCGAATTCGCTTACTGAAGTAGTACTCGATCCTGAACGAAGTCTTGATTACAACTTATACCTCTGTTTTGCAATCATTTCCCTCTAAATATGCACCTACGTCGATCCAGAAGCTCCCAGGATCCATCAAGAAGTCGTTTTAGTTGCGGTGTTTTTATTAGTTGTCCTAGACATCGCTTTCTTTGAAGAAGGCAGTCAAGTTCTCATACTACATCGCGTGTGAGATCAAGGCATTAATAACGAACTTTGACTTCTAGAATCACTCACAATAGAGATACATTCACGGTTGAACATCAATCTGATTCCCTTTCGATTTATTACAAAATATTCTGATGCGTTGACCAGTAGGAAGCTAGAGTGAATAAGATCGGGTGCTCCAACATGCATCGGCAACTCTACAATTCATCATGAGGCGCTTCCCCCTCAATAGTGGCGTGTTCGTGCAAGAAGATAGCGTGGCTTCCACCCTGCATCTCTGTCCCAGCGTACGCAACAACTTCATGTATCCCACCTGTACCCCAGCCATCCCATTCAAGAATGCGTACACTCGCGCAGGGCTCGGCAGTTTGGGTGCACGGATCGTCATCAGTAAGGAGTATCCAGACCGATTCTGTTGGAACAGATAAGGTCTCCTGGTCTGGGGAGGATGATGTAGACTTGGAGAGTAGGTCGATAGCGTGGGCTTTCCCTCCTGAAGTTGGGGTCTCGTAGTACTCTGCTTGGCCACTGAACAGACCAGAAGGGGAAAGGGAAAAGACGGCAATATAACCTGGATCGTGGGACGTCGCCCCGCGTGTGGTAGCGAATATCTGGTTGGCTGAAGGCGTGAGTAAGAGGGTGTCACCCCGGTAGGACAGGGCTGAACCGGAGGCGTAGAGAGGCCGAGAAGCGACGAGCGTGAGAGAAGGTGCAGGTGTAGTGCTGAAGGTGTACACGCCCAATTTGTTACTGTGTTCAGCCACACAGTAGACAACTTCTCCGTTTGGATGCACTTTCACATGCCGGGGGCCATCTCCGGCCTGTCCCTTGGCTATGCCTACGCGTTCAAGCGTCCCATTGGGATCCCTCTTGAAGATATGTATCTCTTCCGTACCAAGGACCGGAACAAACCCGTAATTCCCATCGCTCGTGAACTCTATCGCATGAGAGCCGTATCTTAACGCTTTCCGCGTCTTATCAGCCTCTTCCAGCTCGTTGGGCTCGACGAACAGGACCTCTTGGATTTTCTGTCCCCAGACGCCGGAAGTCGGGTCGAAAGCATGAACTTCCCCTGTGGGCCCACCCATGGAGTATACATGAGAATCGAGGGTGGCGATATACGACGATGTCGCTGTGATTGGCGCACTGCCGATGTGGTTCAGAGAAGGCAGAGCCCATGCATGTAGGGCTGGTGGAGACGCCCATGTCGTTGTGTATACTGCCTGAGGGGTCTGAGTAATATACTGATGCGGTCCATAGGCGGGTATAGTTCGGAGGAGCCGGAGGGAACGATTCACGGGTGAGAATGCGAGGAGGAAAAGAGAAAGAGAGGTGAATGAGCCAGAAAGGATGTGGATGTCCATGGTATGTACTAGTGATTCATGAATCCGATGATTATTTGAGGTTCAGGACGTGTGCTGAAAAAAAAACTTATCAGCACGGGAAGACTTGGTAAGAAAACGCAAGGCCGCCTCGAAATGATCCAATTATGAAGTTCGGAACAACTCAGTCGCGATCACGTGGGAGAGTACGGAGTCTGCCGCCCACGTGGCCGGCATTCTCTGTTGCGCCTGCACAACTGGACGTTCTAAGAATATACGAGGCACGAGTAAGGTCTTAGAACAGGGTTTGTGTACGAGACAGTGACTGAGTGACATAACGATTTTCTTCCGTTACCTTATCTCGCTTGGCCCACGCCAAGCTGGCTTCGTCAGTGACTACTGACAGGACACGCGATACAGATTAATCAGTAATCTAACTTCAAGCTTGATTGGCAGAAGGGATGGCCAGTATTTGTGGATTGCGCTGAGACTTCAGCAGAGGAAATTGACGCTGCAATAGAAATTTCGCAGTCATGATAATCGACATCGTTCTGTAGCTGGGTGGCCTCAAAAATCGAAATGTGCAGCCATTGGTAACCGACATCATATTTCAACGCTCGACAACTTTCCTTCGCGTCATGGATATGATTCCTAATTTCATGTGATTATGTTCTCGTTTTGAGGTTCCGAACCATTGCTAATGGCAGGATACTGGTGCATAGGGGCGGTCTGAGTTGCTGATTAGTGTTAAGAATGTGAATCTTCTACCCAATATTCAAAGGCGTACGTCTTATATTGATGGCCACAGACAGACATGCATTTTTCGATATTCAACCGATGAAGCAAGAGATATACAGTGTGGCATAGCACGACAATAAGCTACCGTCACACCTACACGTCGATGCTGCGCCTCCCAACGTCGAATTCGCGGATGTCAAGGTCATGTCCACCGGTGTTGATCAGTTCCGACAGATTGTGAGAGCTTTCGTCATGAAGTAAGGTCGCTTGCTCCACAATACTCATCTTAATCAACCACCACGGAACTTTTTTTAAATGTACCATGGCTTTCGCACCTGCGTCACCTCCTCTAACTGGCCTCGGTGTCTGCCATGTTCTTTCTCCTCGAGCGGGTATGCAATTATCTCCCATCTAACTCGGAGGAATGAGCATTGATGAGAAGTGGGGCGGTATATTCAGTTTCAAGTTGTTGGGCGCGTATTCAATATGGGCGGAAATTTCATCAACTTTGCCAATAACTGGTGGGCTTCTCTTCGACGATTCGTTTCATTGCACGCTAATCTTCCTGCAGCCAAGATGGAGACTCTGGAAGGTTCATAGAAGAATGGTTTGAGCAGCGCGATATTCGTAAACAGCTCATCATCACTACAAAGGTCTGTTCGCTCTTGGTGCGTCATATTGTCGCTGAAATTCTTACTAGTACACGATGAATTGCCACAGAGACAGGGATGACATCAAACAAAAGGTCAACTTCGTGAGGAATAGGGCCAAATTTCTTCAAAACAGCATCACTATGAGTTCAAAGCAACTGCGTACGTCGTACATCGA
Source organism: Desarmillaria tabescens (assembly GCF_030435595.1). Taxonomy (NCBI): domain Eukaryota; kingdom Fungi; phylum Basidiomycota; class Agaricomycetes; order Agaricales; family Physalacriaceae; genus Desarmillaria; species Desarmillaria tabescens. Next base: position 38,264 of record NW_026848503.1, read on the forward strand.
CATTCTCTATCTCCACTGGTGGGATTGGGATACCTCGACTGAGGAGGTGATGGATAGCTTGCATAATACTCTTGTTTCGCAAAGCAAGGTTCTCTACCTAGTACGTGGATTTGAGTACGCATATACCCCGGTGCATATATCGTTCCAAAAGGCAATCTCCAACACGCCTGCATGTGTTGGTCGCTTAAGCCAATCAGTACGTTCGAGATCGGAGGAAGACACCGTCTGTGATCTATTGAGGTCGCTGGAATGCCATGGCCCAGTCCTTCAAGCGTGAGATTACTAATTAGTCCGGTGGTTCGCTCTTTGGGTATGTATGCGCCCTTCCTGGACCATATTCATACCCTAAATGATGGGAAGGTCTCGCACTTGCTCCATGGGACGTCCTGTGTGGCAGGCGCCTTCGAACTGACGAAGAAGAGGAACGCCGACGCATGGCAGACGAGAAGGGCCAAGTAAATATGATGATGCAGAGCTTGGAGCGCATCGAAGAAGAAAAGGCCACGTGCAAGGCACTGGAAAAGGTTGCTTGCGAGGTCGGCGCCAAGAACACCACTGCCGTGTTTAGCGCCACTGACATTGCCACTCTCTAACCGTATGTCTTCCCCGCCATCGGTGGTAGGAAGGGCGAGCACTTGAAGGCCAATATTGAGGCATTGGACATCACCTCTAGAAAAGAAAATATCGCCTTCTTGGAAGGTGCACGCCCATTTGATCTTGGATTCTTCTCATAATTTATCAACTTGATCGATAGGGAGGATACGGATCGATAACAAATGGTGCAGGAAAAACATGCAAGGTACTAGTATATTTTGAAGAGCATGAGAAAACTTCTGAGTAACCATTCTATAGGAACGGCCGCTGAGCTAGTTTTCATGATGGGCTTCGAAAATAATCATGCTGCCATACGCATTTCGCCGTGATGCAGCGTCTCTCCTGGCTTCTTGTAGACCCACAACCGCAGAAAATAGTCACAGGTTTATCCTTCTGAAAATCTGAAACCTCAACAACTGGTCACAGACCTTCTGTAGATCTGCAGCCGTAAGCAACCTTCTATCGTTCTTGACGTTGCGCGCCCATTCAAAATCGTGCAGTACCCACATTTCCTTTCATAGCTGGCGTTACTAGCATCAACAGGTGGCATCTAGTTTTTGTTTTGCAGATACCTGCTTCTCACATCAGGATAGGACCCGCTCTGCGATCCTCGTGTGCAGGTATCATTGTAACTTCTTCTCCAGCTAGTCATTTTTCACAGAGAATGAAACACACTCTGCGATCCTCATGTGGTACGACCAGTTGACAGTCCTGATAATCGATTGCTTCCAACGGGCCGTTGGTCCAAGAACATTTATAAGGAGTGCTGACGGACTTTCGAGTCTCAACGTATAATCAAGATGTTTAACACTCTTCAACTCTTCATCTCTGTTGTACTCGGATTTATTGCAGGGACATGCAAGGCGCAAACAACTGTTAGCGTTAGCGCGACGGCTAGCCACGCTATTCCGACCAGCCTATGTCAGTATTCTCTTCCATGCCTAGTACTTTGGTAAACTTACCATACACCTGTCTTTTAGGGGGTATCATGTACGAGGTACAACCTTCTAGCGTTATACATTAACGTCTGGTTGACCCAAATGTTGTTACAGGATATTAGCGTCAGTGCTTTTCGATTTTACGATATGCTTGGTATGCTGAAATTCACTATTCTATGACCAGCATGTTCGTATGCGTTCGATATCTATTCAATTTTGAAAGTAATCCTCTTACAGAGCGGAGACAGCGATCTCTATGCCGAACGTAACTTGGAACAATCTTTTATCGGCCGCTGTCAGCAAGACTAATTGCTAGTTTTACAGTTCTGCATAATCGCTCCTTCCAGCAAGTAACCCCAGGTAATTCTTCTTTGCTTGATTCATAGCCTCGAATCTCACACTCCTTTCCAGGCACTACAGACGCACTTGATGCTTGGCAGGCAATCAATGATGGTGCATCCTTGACTATTGTCGCAGATACTCAGCCGGTCTCCTCTGTTCTCCCCAATGCGCTAAACGTGGTTATCTCTGATGACAACACTGGTCCAGTTGGCTTTGGGAATACTGGTTACTTAGGTGAGTTCATCTTCGAGATTCATCATGCAAATATTCTTACGAGTGTTAGGTATCAACGTAACCCCTGGTATACACCGCCTCGTTCTTCTACCGTTTCCCGGCCGCAAGTTCTTTTCAAGGAGACTTCAACGTAGGACTTCAGACGACATCCGGCCAGATTCTCGCTAATGCCTCAATCTGCGTGTCGGGTTCCTAAACGTCTTGGACTCAAGTGACCACCACATTATCACCAACTACGAGTCCTGTGTCTACGGAGAACATCTTCACTGTCACCATGTAGTATCAAAACACTCCGGGAGGGGTTGGACCATTGGTAGAAAACTGTAACGTACACCTCATGGAGGTTTTGTGCGTAGTCGTGCGATCTAAGTCTGACAGGCCTCAAGTCAAAACGAAGGGAGGATCACTTCTTCTGAAGAATCCACGGGCTTGACCGGGAATTGAACCCGGGACCTCAACCTCCCCACAGGGTTCAATTCCCGTTTCGCAGAAATGGGACCCTCGAGCATAGGCGAGAGCACGAGCCAGAGGCGAGACACAAGCGTAAGCGAGAGAATGAACTACAAAAATGTGATAAACCATATAAACTTGCAGTATGATACTGTTTGCAAAACATATGATACAATTATTGTTCCTTAATCATGTGATCTACTTGCACGGGTACTCGCGGAGAAATGCCGTAACATATGCCACGACCTTGTCCGTTCCCAACACCTTTAGCGCCAGCTGGAACGAAGCCTCGCTCTCTATCGGTACCAACCCTAACAAGGAATCATACTACTAGACCATCAAGCCTGTGCATGTGATCGAGAGATGCCATATAAAGGAAGACTGTCTGCAGGAATACCAAGAATCAACACGCCAATACATCTCCTCCTCTCTTACAATCTGGATCCTGGCGGGCCATGACATCCACTGTACAGTCAGCGCAGGCCGATGTCTTGTCGCAGATTTTCCAAGGACTGAAGAGTAAGAGTCATGAAGTACGACTGGAATCTTCTGTCAACTTGCGTCGATATGTGAATATCTCCATTATTCCAACTTTACTAGAAGCTCATGCCCATGTCCAGGTTGCCACTACTGTTGCCGAAATGACATCTGATGCTGCAGCCAAGCTATGAGACGACAACATCAATTGAAGGCTTTTCGATCTCATGCATAGCCAGAATACAACGGAAATTTTTGGTGGAATCTTGGCTATAGGCGCGTCATTAGCCAACCTCGTACCTGCCACGCGAACTAGAACAGCTATTAGATCACCTCCTTGAAATTACTAGCGGGGAAACCATTGAGTCCAAGCGCAACTTATTTCGATTCTACAACTATGTCAAGCATCTCCTTCCCCACTCAGACGTCAACCTCATGTTAGTGGCGTCCAAGACCCTAGGACAGATAGCACATATTGGCAGTTCTGCTTTTGGATGCCGGTTTGTGGATTATGAAGTTCCCGCTGCAATCGAACTGATGCAGCCGGAGAAACAGGAATCACCTCGATACGCCGGCGTCTTAATCCTGAAGGAGCTCGCTCGAAACAGCCCCGGATATTTCCATTCTCACATAAGCCTTGTGTTCGAAAACATAGTCGTCGCTCTGCGAGATCAGCGCGTTATTGTCAGGGAGGGCGCTGCCGAACTGCTGGCAGCTTGCTTAGAAATTGTCGTACAGCGGGAGCGTCAAAGTCGGAACACCTATCTGAACGGAATTTTAACGGAGGCTCAGGCAGGATTGAAGATGCCACAACCAGAGATCATACATGGCTCGCTACTTACGTACAGAGAACTTCTTTTGCATGCTGGGATGGTGCGTCTACTTATTTTCTCTGTTCATCATTCTCAATCACGAATGTCATCTAGTTTATGAAGGAAACTTTTATGGATACGGAGGAAATTCTCCGATTCCGAACCCATCGAGACAGTCTCGTTCGCAAACAAGTTATTGCGATGATACCATCTCTAGCCGCCTATGATACGCAAACTTTCAAGGATAATTATCTCCGCTAAATCCGGGAAAAGCTACTATTCCGTTACAGGAGTTGTAATTTGTCATAGTAATATCGTCGCCTCGCAATGGCTGACAAGGCCTTATATTTTGGCCGTCATCCTTATTTCAGATCATGTTTTCACTGCGAGCCTTGTGGTGGGTTATATGGGTATGGTGATATTTCTGGTGCATTGTTATACTTGTGTAAGCATTCCTGTTCTAATATACTTTCTAAATACATGTTGCAAGCAGGATATCAACGTGAGAACATCAATAGTCGCCATAGCCATCGCCGTTGTAGTCTATGTCTTCATCCTGATCGTCGTCCCCACCCTCGTCATCTTCCTCTTCCGCTTCCTCCCCATCCTCCTCCTCCTCTTCATCCTCTGGGCTTTCCTGTACTTCATACTCGTCCTCCTCGTTTAGCTCCCTCTCGAAATCATCACTCATAAGAAATCGCAAGTCTTCTTCCTCGTCGTTTTGATCTTCTGATACGCTCTCGTCCTCCTAACTTGATCTCTTTTGAGTATGTTTCGTCCTGTTTCTTTGTACTCTCGATTGAATATCTGTCAGCGCCGGATCGGTTTATCTCTCAACGAGCTACTATGCTCAGAAGGTCGCACATAGCAGTCGCTTCCTCATATTTACTGCCTCTAACTTTGCCGTCTTACAGCTCTTTAGCAAAAACCGCGGGGACGAATACATACCAAGCACCTTACCGGACCCTGATGGCACGTTGTTTTGGAGCGTAATCCGACAGACATCGACAGTACCCAACGAGCTCATTATCAAAGTACGCATCCTTCGAATGATTTTCTACGTCAAGTCAGTACGTTCTAAACTGTTTGATAGGTCGCTAATATAGTGGATACCGCTTCCGCTGTGACATTCAGTCTTCTCTTCGACTCGGTTTCATCTACGGTGCTAGCGCAAGTTTTGACAGGAAGCGCCAATGACAGTAATACTCCATTGGCGCCACAGCTTGTCGTTCCGGTGAACAGCACCATTGTAACCGGTAAAACCTTCACCTATTCCGCGCCCCCTTTTAGTCTTAGTATCCTTACCATGACCCTTTGAAGATGTTTGTTACCTTCTTTATGTTTCCGACTGTAGTAGCCTCGAAATTGAACACTGTTGTCCAGATTGAGCTGTGTACCAGAGTAACGGGTTGCTTGTAAGACGTGGTCAAAGTACCAGTTATGATGACCATTGAACGAGCTTTGCAATTTGTTAGAATATATCTATGTAGTAAGTTACACATGCCGTAGGGATTGTCCAGGTCGCGTGCGAGGCCCTCCGTATTACTCGCAGGACCAATATCAAAGGTGATCTCTACACCTTGTAGACTAGTAACCTCACTTGAACGCGTCGGAGCAGCATCCAAAGCCACTCAAATGATGGACATGGAGTGGCTCACAGATTGCAGTAGCCGTTTTGTCTGCGAGGTGACAGCCAGGGTTGGGCTGGATGAGTAAAAACATGCGGGGTGCTCACCGACAACGTGCGTCTATACAAAGGCATCCAAGGACAGATTGGTAAGCGAGTCGCTCGAGACAGGGATGCCTTGGCCCCTCACGCTTGTTAGAAAGTGGTGATTTGGAAGTCCTTTCTGCCAAAGGTATCGGCGATGACGGATGAAGGAGGGATATCAGGAAATACAGGACGGAATAGAGTGCAAAGGACAAACAGTTCACGCGTGTACATGAAACTAGCCTTACAGTGCTTCAAACACTTCGGCCACGGGAGTAAAGTCATGTATCGCAGTAAGCTTACATCGTCCGTGTCAGACGTGGTAAGCGTTGGGCTGCGCGTTAATACACAATTTTCCCATTAAGCATCACCCACCTCCATTCACCATGTAAGCAATAGACTTCTTACCGATCACAGCGGACACCCTCAATCAACGTATTCTCTGTCCAATGGTTCTAAATTACCTGGTCAGATAGTTCACAACAACTTGAATGGTCGCGTTCAAGAAGAAGGCCTCATGGCCAGTGTGATAAATGTACTGCACTCGAAAATTAGCTGCATGACTATATTAGAGTGGGTCCATATGTACCTCGGTCCTGTAGCCTTAGGCCGAAACGATCGCAACGGTCATGTGAGTGACAGACCCCGAGTAACATTGATCTCCTTTACATCGTGCCGGCGCGACACGTACTACCCAAGTACTTCCCACCAAGTCTTGGCGCCCACCTAGTTTGTTGAGTATAAAGTAGACAACAACTTCAGTATACAAATTCATATTCACCGTCGCAATGACTTCAACTCCATTTACTGTTTATCGCATGGCCGTATGCTTGTATAACGGCGCTACATCGCTCGACTACCAAGGTCCCGTCGAGTTACTGTCCCTTCGAAGCACCGCGATTCGCAAGATGTTCCCAAACATGCTCGGCGCGAACGAAACCAACTGTGCCATCGACGCGACGTTCCTCGGGAACACCCTTGACCCCATCGTCCCTCTTGCCGGTCCAAAGCTACTCCCAGACCAGACCTACGACGATGCCAAAGAGCAGTTTGACATCATCCTCATTCCCGGAGGTGCGTATTGAGCTACTAGAAAAGACGCGGACCTACAATTTAAGTGACAGGAATAATTGGTAATGGCAAGACGGAGCACAGCCTGATGAACTTTTTGAAGAGACAAGGGCCGAATGCGAAGTACATTCTGACGGTTTGCACTGGGTCGTGGATCCTGTCTAGCACGGGGCTCCTGGATGGGAAACGCGCCACGTCGAACAAAGAAATGTTCAATGTGATCGAGGTGACTCTTGGGTGCATGCAACACCTGCCATACATCTCTAATCCAGCCGGATTTATAGGAGGATACCAAGGACCTTCCCATAACCTGGATCCCCAAAGCTCGATGGGTCGCCACAGAAGACAAGAAAATCTGGTCGAGTTCAGGTATCACCGCTGGTAAGCATCGTTTTGATCAAATCGGCAGTATTGCAATCCTGAATGATGTCGCAACAGGAATGGATCTGGCGTACGCGTTTCTGGAGTATCTCACTGGCAAAGGACCCGCGGATGCTGCTGCAGGGTTCTTGGAGATGATGGTAAACGGGGAGGGGGATGATCCGTTTGCGGCCAAGTATGGGTTAGTCTGAGTTATAGCTCGTTAGTCTGTCACCGTTTGCTACAAAAATGTAACTCACTTTCTGCCTATTATTCATCGTACTCCAGAGGTGAAATCTTGAGACATCGTAAAGGTTGAGGTCCAGATTTGGTAAAGTCTGAAAAAAGTACCCGATAATCACCCAGGACCCAAATACCAGGGCATCGAATGGTGAGTATCTCCATCGATGGTACTGTAGCCTTCTCGTAGACCATCACCGATTAACCGGACAAAAGGCTGGGACGAGAGCTATAAGCAACCAGCAGCGATTCATTGAAGCACGGAGGAAACGAGCCGCCGGCAGTTGCCGCAAAGTGGATGCCGCCTGACTTTTCGAAGCTAAAGTCGGTGACTAGATGCACATTCCACTGGCCAGTGTTCATTACTGTGGATAGCTTACTTTTATGAAAGTGATAACACATTAGCTGGGATGATTTCAAGACCTTAGGAATGTATTGAAGGAAGTATCTACCGATGCGCAGAGTGAATAGCTAGATATATAGGCGTGATACAAGAACTTACAAGAAATAAATCAAAAAAAATAGAATACATAGACAACGTTCACCAGAAGCCAACCTCCTTATTGACCGAATCGCGTAACAACAACCTCAAACCCTTAAACATCCTCACCCCTCCCTCACCCTCCCCTTCTCCACCCCCATCCCTCCAAACCCACTCATCCAACCGTCCCCTCAACAACACACTAAGCCCCGCACAATGATACAACTTGAAAAAATACCCCCTGCCTCCAAAAAAGTCATACGCCACCCCCACCCCCGTTTCCTTATGCAACGTCCCGAGGAAACCCCAAAAGGCCGCTAGGGAGCGGGGCGTCCAGCACCCGGGGGATTCGTGCCCGTCGATGAGGACTACTCCCGCCAGGGAGTGGTGACGGGGATTATCCACCCCAAGCCGGAGCCTAGGGACTCGACGCGCGTAGAGAGGGATCGGTACTTTGCCAAGAAGCGCTGTGGAGTGTGGACGGACGATGTGAGCAGTCTCGATGTGATAGTTTGGGGCTGGGATAGGGGATATGGTAAGTGGGAAGGCAAAGGGGAGCGGAGAGAGAACGTACGATAGGTATGAGCCTAGAAGGATGTCCTTTAAACTCGTAGTCACCACTGGCATTTTCTGAACCGTGGACTTGTGAATCGTCTTCATCGACCCATTCTGAGATCTTGTCTTCTTCGTACTCTCCCTCAATGTGTTTCTCCGTTTCTCCTTCCTCCTCTTCTTTCACATCCTGCACAGTAAAGTCATCAGCATCCAGGATCTCGCTGATAGAGCCATGATGGTATTGTATGTCGCCATCCGAGAGAATGAACCGAGAATCGATGTCTTCTTCCTCGTCTTCTTCGTCTGTGTCCAGGGCGGCTTTGAAGTCGATGAACCCTGTGTTTGCGTCCTCGTTTTCGTCTTCGTCCAACATTGCAATGTCTGGGCTTTCATCTGGCGGCTCGATTGGTACATCAGGAAGGGATACGTTGACAGATTGAGGATTTCTGTCGCCCTCTAAGGGAGCTGCGTTCGCCTCGCCGTCAGAACGACTGCGGTCGATGGATGGAAGGAAAAATTGGCTGTCCATGTAATCATCTTCCTCGTCCTCAACATGAAATCCCGTGTCAGCATCGCTCGACCATCCACGCTCAAAGACAGCATTGTCTTCCATATCTCGCAAGGCATCCGAAACCCTACGCGACAAGTGGAAATCCTTTGTCTTGCTGTCCTGAGACGATGAAAGAAGGCCTGATTCCACGCCCGCCTCGTCTTCCTCTTCGTCCGGGCCTTCGTCTTCAATGAAAGCCGTGTTTATTTCGTCTTCATCCACCTGCTTGTCGTCACCCCAGTCATAGGAGACACCACTTCGACCGGAAAGGACGAAACCGAAGCTCATATCTTCTTCCATCTCATCCTCGTCAATGTGAAATCCGGTGTCGGCTTCATCAAATCCTTCATAATCAGCGCCCCGAATGAAGTCCAAGTCCACATTGTTCTCTAAACGCGTTTTTGTGGAGTTCGACTGTGAGGTAGGACGATGTTTCGATTTCCCGTTGGAGCCAGCGTTTAGGATGAGTCGGGTGGAAGGGCTGTGAGACTCTCCGTCGGCTTCGTCCATCTCTATGTCCCCGTATTTTTGTACCGGGGAGTGAAGGTCTTCCCGCGACCACGGTACCCATTCCTCAAGTTCTTCCAGTCCTTTCCCTTCATCCCCGTCTTCCTCCAAGTCCCCCCAGTCTCTGAGCGGCCGATTAGTACGGTTCCCAACATCGAACACTGGCGGGGGGATGGCATATTCCCATTGGGCATCAAAGTTCAACTGCAAAGTCCGGCGAAAGGCAGGGGTGAGCCATTTTCCATCGAGAGCGAGTTGCCTAGCGGTACATAACAGAGATTCTGGATCAATGCTGGTGGTGGTGGTGTAGTGGTGGGACAGTAAGAGACATTAGAGGGTCGCTATGTCGACACATTAGCATATTATTTAGTTACACAAAGAAGAATGATGCCTTTGTTTTGCGATATCCTTTGTGGTGCCGAGATACTGAACCCGTCATCCGATGTCATGGCTGGGAAGCGAAAGGCGCGTCTTTGCACAGCCACCAGTCTTAACCATGACAATTACACGCCAGAACTCCCCACTGGTAAGCTCTGACGCCTTTCTCCATGCAGGCCGGCATTCAAACGTGTGCTAGACGCCTCGGCCACTCTTCTTATACGGGACGCTACGCGCAATACCTCTACTGGCCTGGGCACTAACAGGAGACTCTCGGAAAACCGACGTCGTGACACCTCTCGTCAAGCCTGCAGAACTCAAAGGCTATGCCCGCTTCTCTCTGTTTGGTAAAGATTATCCCGCCTTAATAAAGCACAACGAAACATCGGTCGTCGACGGTTGCTGCTCCGCCCTCAGGACAAGTCCCAGCGGAGAAAGCTGGACGATTTCGAAGGCGAGGCATATATAGTGACGCCAGTCCAGGTGTCTGTCGAGGGTCAGATGGTGGACGCGGACATTTACTTGTGGAACGGCGAGCCTGACGCGGTTTCGACGGACTGTTGGGACCTGGACACGTTCATTCGGGAGCGTCTGGATGATTGGATTGAGCTCTTCGCAGGCATGGAGTTAGTGGGAGATGATGAGGATGCATAAGTATCGGCTCTCGTTTGGAGTATGCGACGCCCCGCGAAATGGATGGAAATCCTCTTTTTCCGTGACCGCTGCCTTCTGGATTGATTGTTTTTCCTCAGTCCCCTCTCGGGCGTTTTTGCCCTGGACCACATGTCTTCTTCCGAATCGCACCAAGCAAACACGAGTATTATCACTTATGGAGCGTTCTCGAATAAAGAAATATGTCCAGCTTTACCAAGCATTTTCTTATGGGCAACGGAGATGATTCAGATGGCAGCATCAACTTCGATTCGACATGCCACTGTCCATGGAGCAATCGAGTTTGTTAATCAAAAAGTTTGACGGAAACTGTGTCAGGGACCCCGGGTACGCAGATCATGACTAGTCGAAGAGAAGGAATGCTAACTGGAACTCGGATCCAGATATTGTGATAGTGGAAGGTGTATTTTTCTTCCTCCAACAAGGCGCCACAATATTGATCTCTTCTGAACTTCTACGCTTACTTGCTTGGAACTCTTAATTGTCATTGCCCAGAGCCTAAAGCATTTTGAAAAATAACGTCAGTACCGACTCGGAATGATGGACGTTGGTCATTCGATCATTCGTGACCGTTATATATAAGGCTCAGGCCACTTTATATAAATGTTCGCCAACTCTATTCAAGACTTACAAGGAAACCCTGACGCCCTTGCGAGAAGTGAGCGCGCCGGTGAGCAGTTTCATCTCTTACCCTTCACTTCAACAACTAACCGTGACCGCAGTCATGATACCCGAGATACCTCAAGAAATCATATGCTCCATTATCGAAAGCTTTGAATATCCCAAGGACATCGATACCTGGAAGTCATGTTCCCTCGTCTGCCACGCATGGCGTCCCATCGCTCAGCAGTGTATTCACCGACACTACACCTATCGCTCCGAAAAGAGTTTCGGATCGTGTCTCCTAGGCGCATCTGAGCCCCCTACCTTCGAATCCATGATACCCTACCCTAATATCCTCCGCTACATCCGAACATTCAGATCCTTGGGACGTCCTACGGATGCCTCTCGTCTCTGCCGCTCCTCCAAAGGGTCATCACCCACCTTGCGCGAGTGGCGCACATTGACATAGGTTCAGTGAGCATGGACAACCTGCCCTCATCCTACGGTGGCATCCCCGACCTCTTCCACCTTCCGACAATCTCCTCCGGCCATATTTGTGATTCTGTGGTTGAGTCCTGTGGATGCGGAGGCGTTGTTTCCGGAATTCATCGTCATTGAAACATCTCAAGCTCACCCGTACGGAGTTCCTTGGAGAACGACGTCCCGAAGTCGCAGAGATTTCCGCATCCGTCGTATCCTCAGAGTTTGGATATTCAATTGAGTAGCAAGTCCCTTGATGCGTTTCAGAGTTGGGTTGTGCGCCCGGGTGGGAGTGTTTCCTTGGATCGGTTGAAGGTGTTACGGCTTCGTGATGCAACGGGGCCGCGTATCAGAGATTGGGGGTCACTCTTCGACGCTGGTAGGTTCTCTCTTGAGCGTTTGGAGTACGAACAAACGGCAAAGGGGAGTGTCAACTCGTTTGGTAATGCAGGTGTGTTGCTTGTTGGTCCTCGTTTAAGAGCTGGATTAACTAACACGTTTCAGATGGTCAATGGGATGGGTTCCCCGAGAGCATAGAGAAGCTGAATCTGCGATTCCTTACGGGTAGCAGGTTACTTTTCTTCTGACAGTGCTGCGCAGAAAATCTTGAGCTTCGTGAACCTCGCGACTAGACGGTCGACACGTCTAGATTTCGTGGAACTTGATCTTGTTGTCCTTCATGCAGAGTATAGTGACGCGTACAACTGGTTGGGAATCGAGCAAGTACGAGGTGAAGTCCGGACAGTTGGTAAAGAAGTGTTGGTGGAACTGTTCATGGTTACAGAGGGATCTGAGTCCTGTATCTGGGTGTCCGAAGGAGGATAAAAGGTTCTCGGGGAGTATAAAACACACCTAAAGCTCAAGGCTCTATAGTTATAACATACCCTTCTTATCACTAATTTTATTTTGCTGCTTTTCGTTGTCCAGAGAAAATCAATCTTATCGTGTTCGATATTCGAGCTCACATTGTCACCAAGCGACGGCGCTGATCATTAACTGTCGAGGTACTCGTCTTTCCAGTCGCCGCTTGTTAACGTCGTGTTATTATTCTTTCATTAGTTGTACGTATTCGTTGCTTATACCCGCGGCTTTTAGTTAGAATTGTCGTATAAAAGGACTGTACTCACGTAGTATACACCATCTCGTTTGCAACGGATACATACTCCCCTTTTCTCTCGCTTATTTCGCTGTCCTGAGCCTCGCGATTCCAATATATCGGATAACGGAATCAATCCCGAATCGCGAATTTTTTTTGACATTTACATCAAATTTACATCTTGCACATTCTCTACTGACTACCACCCACGATGTCGCAGCCTATTGGTCCTGAGTTCCGGTATCCCAGCTCCTCTGTATCGCTGAATGCTTCTCATTTCTTAGCTCTTCTATCGTCTACGATAAAACGGATCTGCTCGAGCTTGCTCGAGGGGTTCAATGCTGCTGGGGTCCGTCTGTTCGGGTCTGGAGGAACAGCAAAGAAGATCAGGGATTCAGGGATTCCTATTGAGTGCGTATTCTTACTATCCGTGACGGCTAAGGGAAAACTAAGAAACCGCAGAGATGTTTCTGATATTACAAAAGCACCTGAAATGCTAGGCGGAAGGGTCAAGACACTTCACCCGGCCGTCCATGGAGGTATCTACGGCGATCTCAACGCCTTTACCAGCACACTAAAGTCAATCTGCAGGTATCCTCGCACGAAACATTCCCTCCGATGAAAAGGATCTTGCAGGCCCAGGGCATCTCGCCCCATCTCCATCGTCGTCTGCAATCTTACCCCTTCTCTTCGACCATCGCCCAGCCAGACTGCAACCCTCGCAAACGCAGTAGAGGAGATCGACATCGGCGGCGTACCCTTCTCCGTGCAGCGCCAAGAACCACGAGCGTGTTTCGGTGCTCTCTGACCCTAAAGACTACACCGAGTTTTTGCAGGCGTGGAAGGCTGGACAGGGCGATGTGGGACAGGCTTCCGGAGCAAGCTGGCGTTGAAGGCTTTTGAGATGACCGCCAGGTACGACGAAGCGATTAGTGGGTATTTCCGTGAGCAATACGCCTTCTGGCGATCTACCCAAAGAGAAGCTCGCTGGTGCCGTTCAGAGGAATCCCCCCTTCGTTATGTGCGAATCCCCACCAAAAGCCTGCTCAAGCCTTCGTGACCGAGGGAGCGTTGCCTTTCAAAGGTCACTTCAGTTTTGTTCTTGGTATCCTGTTCTTCGCTGATACACCAGGGCTATAGCGCTATGCGGATCTCCGGGTTACATCAACCTTCTCGACGCCTTGAATTCTTACGCGCTGGTGAAGGAACTCCAGGAAGCCCTGAACCTCCCCGCGGCTGCGTCCTTCAAACATGTCTCTCCTGCCGGCGCTGCTGTAGGGATTGAACTGAACGAGACTGAAAAGAGTGTTTACGGTGTCGACGATCTGAAAGTTCCTTACTACTCCGCTTGCCGCTGCTTACGCCCGGGCTAGAGGTGAGATGATTTGATACCTGGGAACCCATCGTCGCTGATCATTGTATAGGTGCTGATAGGATGTCATCATTCGGAGACTTTATCGCGCTCTCTGCTCCCTGTGATCTCGCGACAGCCAAGATCATTTCACGCGAAGTTTCCGACGGTATCATAGCTCCGGGTTATACTCCCGAAGCCTTGGACATCCTCTCCAAAAAGAAGGGCGGCAAATACTGTGTCCTCGAGGTATGCTTCCGTTGATCTTTCCCTCCAAAAATTTGTGTCTAAATCAAAATCCGACACAGATCGATCCCACTTATGAACCACCTGAAGTAGAGACCAAGCAAGTGTTCGGTATCAGCCTACAACAGAAACGCAACACCTGCAAAATAGACTCCAAATTGTTCGAAAATATTGTCACGAAGACCAAGGAGGTTCGTTAGCATTTACCTCTTCACATTCACATAATAATCTCGCGTTAGCTTCCTTCCTCAGCCGTTACCGACCTGATCGTTGCGACTCTCGCACTCAAATACACCCAATCGAACAGTGTCGCGTACGCTCTTCACGGTGCCATTGTCGGCCTGGGAGCCGGCCAGCAGTCCCGTATCCACTGCACTCGCTTGGCTGGTGGGAAAGCCGATCTGTGGTGGCTCCGTCACCACCCCCGAGTCCTTTCTCTCCCATTCAAGAAGGGTGTCAAACGCGCCGAGAAGGCTAATGCTATCGACCTCTTTGTTGCTGGTGAGGTTCTTGAAGGCGGAGAGAAGGAACAGTGGGAGAGTCTGTTCGAAGGGAAGGTGGAGGCCCTTACTGATGCTGAGAAGAAGGAGTGGGCTGCTAAGCTGGACGGGGTGGCTTGTTCGAGTGATGCATTCTTCCCCTTCCCTGATAATGTCCATCGGGCCAAGAAGAGTGGAGTCAGATACCTTGCAGCGCCTAGTGGAAGTGTCATGGATGAGGAATGTATCAAGGCAGCAGATGAGCATGGTCTAGTCTTTGCTCATACGTCGTTGAGGTTGTTCCACCATTAAAAATTGGCATTGATGAGACGGGGAGGAGTGCTAGTAGTTAATACAAGTGTATTCGTAGTTAAATGAGTATCTATAGCATCATAGTAGGCTGTTAAAAGTTGGTTGCTCCGGTTCTATGGCTTTCCATAGTTCCTTTCGCTCCTTCATTAGATCCTCACCCCATTCACGGACCTCGGTGTGTCGTACTTTGGGAAGACTTGTATCAAAAAATGTTTGTAGATTTCTTGCAGTGTATGTTCGTTCATATTCAAACGCTGGGAAACGAATAAGCCGCGGGAAAGTGAAGGAAGCCAGTATTTTCTTTTACCTTGAGAGGCTAACTCAAAACGGTCTAGATCTGAGGAACGAGTAAGAGAAAATGACATATATCCAAGGTTCGACGCACCTTTGACGAATCGCGCTTCCGGCGTTTTCCCGTCTTCGTATTCCTTGCGACATCAATTTGGTAAACGAGGAAGTATTCGAGACAGGAATTCATGGGACAAACCTTCCACAACGCTTCTATCCTTTGAGCTGCAGGACTGTTATGCAGCATTTCATGTACGAAGTTATGCATTGCTTCCTGCGACATAGGTACCCCGAATAAGCCCGCCCGAACCAGTGAAACAATCATGAATACCCGTACCTCCTCGAGCCGCTGTTTCTCTGCTCTACTGATCCTTTCCCGAGGAGTGATATCGCCGACTAAGATCGCAGAGTTCAGTCGCAAGTGATCTCGTTGGCATTGGAGACTTACCCTGTGCCTCCGCAAGGTCATGAACGACACACATCATCACACATCTGTTCCTCTGTTATCAGCCAAGATCCGGGCCTGCGACAGTATGACCAGTGCGTACTTTGGTATGTCTAGTTTTTCATCTGAAGTGCACATAGCAAGAACTGCCATTCTATACATGTGGTCGGAGATACTAGAGAAGGGGTCCAGGCGAAAGATGAGCATCGGTATCGCTGTATTGAGAGGAACCGGGGCTCTACCTCTCTGGCTTGCCAATCTATCGCAAAAATTTAGTTTATTCTCCAGCTGCGAGCATAGAGAAAGTCGTACTCCGTGATCAATCCATCCCGTTCGTTTTTGCGTCTGCAGCATCAGTAAGAAAATGTTTCTTCTATAGCATTGAAGGTAAGGTCATACCTTCAGCCGCTCCAGAATATGAAAGAAAGCTAATCTGTCGGCGGAATCATCACCAGATGAAGTATAGAGAGGCGGGAATACGCGTGTTGATGAAGACATTGTTGTTGCACCGGAAGAAGACATACTGGGCTCCTAAATAGAAAATTCGATCGCAGAAGTACGTACTTGCTTCAAGTTGATCAAGTCGACTCCACATCTTGCCCGGGTAATTCTAGGCTGTTACTTGTTACCCTGGCTCTTTTCCGCGGGTTTATTTAAAATGCCTTGGGGGACCGGGTAACAGACACAGATTCGGTTTAAGCGTTCCTTGTCAAACTACATACTACATTGTTCGTATGTCGATAATAGGGAAAAGTCTGTCTATATGAGAAATAGTCCGTACTTGCGATCAATGATAGTAAAAACCATATCACTGAGTAGCTCAAATAGATCCAATCTCTCCCAATCACATTCAGAGATCAAGAACACCGTC